>NC_142930.1:103275245-103327745 GCF_046866305.1 Octopus bimaculoides | reverse complement strand
AGCCTGGATCCGGTCGTTATCCTGCAACTGGGAGAAAATTCAAGTTCAGATGCAAACCTATGAATATAGGATGTTGGAATGTTCGAATGTTATTAGATCGTCTGAAATCTCGTCCAGAGAGAAGATCCACGCTTGTTGCAAAAGAGTTACAGCAATATCATATGGATGTTGTAACGTTAGCCGAAAGAAGAATTCATCGAAAAGGGGATTTCGTTGAGAAATCTGCTGGATAGCATTTCTTTTGTAGCGGTAGAGAGGAGACCTACAAGGGAGAATCAGGAGTGGGATTTGCAGTCAAAACCACTCTCGCTTCAAAACTTAAGGAACTATTATGTGCTCATTCGGATCGTTTAATGTTTTTAAGGCTGCCATTAAGAAAAGGTCGCTATGCAACACTCATAAGTGCATATGCTCCAACTATGAATTCATCAGAGGATGATAAACTTGCCTTCTATCTATCACTTTTAGAGATTATACACAATATCCCCCATGAGGAAATAGTTGTCATTTTGAGTGATTTTAATGCTCGTGTTGGTGCAGATTGAGAGACTCGGGGTGTCCTAGGAAAGCGTAGGATTAGGAGTTACAACAGTAATGCTTTGCTATTGTTACAAATGTGTGTTGAAATGGATTTGTGTGTCATGAATACAATGTTCGACTAAAGAAGTATAAACCGACATGGATTCACCCTGGTTCTAAGAAATGGCAAATTATAGTTTACATCCTCACTAGTAAACGAGATACTAAGGACTTTGCTATTGTACAAGTGATGCGTGGTGCAGTGTGCTGGACTGATCATAGGCTTTTGAGTACCAAGGTGAATTTTGTTGTCAGGCCTAAGGTTAGAGCAAATAATGTTAAATTACCTAAACGGATTGATGTGAATAAACTTAAGATTCGTTCAGTACGCAGTGAGTTTGTGAGTGAGATAAATAATTTATCCTGTGATGGAAGCTAGAAGTCATTCAAAGAAAGAGTGTAGGAGATTTGTAGTAACATTCGTGGCTTTGTTGTAAAATCATCAAGATTGGTTTGACGATAATGTTGAAGTTAATTTTATCTTTGAGGACAAGCGAAAGGCATCTAACATGTTACAAAATGTTCACATGTCAACGAGCAGGACAGTGGCTACATATTTCAAGGCTGTAAAAGAAACAGCGCAGAGGAAACTACGGATGATGCAGGAAAATTGGTGGAGTGATAGATGCGATGAAATCCACGAAGCTTCAAATGCTAACAACTCCAAACATTTTTTTACTCTCTCTTGAAAAAAGTTTATGGACCAATTTCATCAATGGTTGCACCACTTCGGAGCAAGGATGGCACAGAATTATCAACAAATCCTAAAGATATTGTTGGGAGATGGAAAATACATTTTGATGAGTTGCTCAATTGACCCACAGAAGTTTACCTCTCTTTTCTTGATAATATACTCGGGAGACCAATAAAACATCTTATACCAGAAGTTCCAAACCTAGCTGAAATAGACGCAGCAATTAGGAAATTCAACAATGGAAAGGCTCCTGGCATGGATGGACTAGGAGCAGAGATATATAAATATGCTGGTGATTATCTTTGTGCAATGTTAATGGATGTAATTCAGAGGGTTTGGCAAAGTGAAGAGGTTCCTCCGGATTGACGTGATGCAACTATGGAGATGCTATATAACTCTAAAGTTGAAAAGGATGTCTGTGATAATAATCGCAGCATCTGTCTGTTAGCTGCTGGTGGAAAGGTCCTCTGGAAGGTAATGCTGGATAGATTACTTATGCACATTGCTGATGATGTTCTACGAGAATCGCAATGTGGATATGATATTTTCGGCTAGACAGTTACAAGAAAGTGCATCGAACAAGATATGGACTTATACCAGGTTCTCATTGATCTAACAAAAGCGTTTGATTCTATCAATAGAATTGTCAGTTTGGGAGATCCTAAAAAAGCTAGGATACCCTGAAAAAATTGTGAGAATGCTTAGACAATATCAGGACAAGGTGGAAGTTAAAGGTAATGAATGTTGAGGTACCTTATCAGATCCAATTTCCGTAGAAAATTGTGTAAAGCAAGGTAGTATTCTTGCTCCTACACTGTTTGCTATATATTTCACAATAGACTTTCAAATAGCTTTTAAAGATTGTCCTGAAGATATAAGACAACAGGAAAACTGTTCAGTCTCAGAAGACGCTGTGCCAAAACGAAAGTTCTGAATTCTCACCCAGTTCAGTTTCTGTATGCACATTCTCCGAATGATATGCAGCACATGGTGAATGCGATTTCTGCAGCAGGTGCAGCATTGGGTCTGACAATCAATCTAAAACAAAGCTGTAATAATGTACCAGCCAGCTCCCTCCAAGATGCATGTGGAAACTTTTATAACTGTGAATGGTCAAAGGTTGGAGACTGTACCTAGATTTACTTATTTTGGAAGTACCTTGAGCACTGCTGTTCTTGATGATGAAATTTCATAGAGAATCGGCAGGGCTAGTAATGCTTTTGGTAGACTTGATAGGCATCTGTGGAAACAGCATAATATATCTTCACAAATTAAAGTTAAGGTATATAACACATGCCCCTTCCCATTTTGCTATATGGAAGTGAGGCAAGGGTTGTTTACCGTAGGCAGGTATTGCAATTGGAACGATTTCATCAATACTGACTGAGAAAAATTTTGGAATAAACTGGAAAATGGCCATTGGTAATGTGGAAGTGTTTCAGAGGAGTGGCAGTAGAAGGAAAGAGTTAATGATTTTGCAAAGACGTCTGAGGTGGGGGACATTTGATAAGGTTGAGTGATGAGCGACTGCCCAAGAAGCTATTGGATGGTGAGCTGGACGATGTCAGGAGGCAAGGGCATAAGCCTAAACTAAGGAGTGGAAGGCACAAGACCGTGATGGATGGAGGAAGATATTGCATGATGGTTGTTCAAGGTTTGAGAGGAAGACAGTGAAGTATAAGAGAATTAGAAGGGGGAACCTGTGGAAAGTGAGAGGGTGTTGTTTTTTAAGTGTGTGGTTTGAGGGCGGAAGTGTTTAAGTCGTGCAGGTCTGGTGAACATTAAAGATTCTCATAGAAATCACCCCATGATAAACAATGATGTGGCTATTAAGATTCATAACAACGTGTGTAAAATGTGGAAGGGTGTGCCTCACAGTTGGAGGTCTAAAAATACATGTTAAGAGAGTGCATATGGTTTCTCCTGCCAACAAGCAGAGTTGTCTAGTATGTAATAAAATGTGTAAAATTTGGCCGGGCTTAAATGTCATTTAAAGACATCACATGGCAACAATCATGAATCATTTCAGTAAGTTTTCTAGGCAATGGCTTTTCTAGTATAACGAAGATGCAGCTGTGATATATATATATATATATATATATATATATATATATATATATATATATACATACATACATAGATGAGGAATGCAGAAGTATGGTGGGTATTTAAAGATAATCTTCCAAAGTCATTTTATGTAAATATGTTTGATATTAAATATACTTATAGTTAATGAAAGTAAAGAGCGGCCTAGCAATTTTAAATTGCCTCTTACATATTAACACAGTCACTTTCGTATCCTGATATATAGTTGTGGTATTAATGATTTTTCTTCCATACCACCTAGTTCCGAGCTGGAATTCAATGCGAAAACAAATTGTGCGTGTATACTCTACAATCATATTTCGCTATCTGATACACTGTAGATGGTACTAGATAGATGTGAACTGAGGCAAGTCCAGTGGTATACATACAATCGTGTGTATGCGTGTGTGCGTGCGTGAGTGTGTTTTAGTAAGTTTGTAAGAAATATGCCACTAAAAATTAGCAAATTTATAAAACATCACAATAAAATATGTGCATTTCTTCTACAAATGCTTATCTGTATTTACTGTTTATTATTCTGTTACTCTTCCATATAAAGGTATATGTACTTACATGTCAATACGGTTTCTGCTGTTTTGGTCTTTTGGTGGACTGATCTAGGATTGAACCAATAACATGCAATTCAGATCACATGAAACTATCGCCTAATGAAAACTGCGCACTCTGCATAAACGCTGTTTATGGTCCATACATTTTTGAGGGTGTGTTTTCAGATGATGTTCACAAATAATTAATTAATTAAACGGAATTTTCTTCTTGGTGTCTCAAGAGATATGAAGTTGAAAAAACAACAAGTCAACAATTAATTTACACAGTGATGGACATATTTATATTTGTTACTGATCAAGATGATATGAACTTCGGATTTATTGTTTCCTGTAGGAAGATCTAGCTTTGGAATCTTCACATTAATCGTATTATCTGATTTCATTATCTATAAATTTATACTTCTTGAATATTGCCATGTTTTCTTTTTCTTTCTTTTTGTTTTTCGCAAGAATATAATAAAGATTTTTTTTAAGGCGTCTCATTTCACTGTTTTACACAGATAAACACTGTTGTTCTCCATTTGTTGACCGGATCACTTAACTTACACTTTCACACGTGAAATATATAACAGTACACGAATCCCGTACAAAATATTTCATATAAAGTGCATATTGCTACATGAAATGTATCGACTGTGATGTAGCATTTCATTAAATCATTTTTCATTTCGAATGCCGAGTTCAGTACATCTTATTTCTTTATTGTCCACAAGAGGCTAAACATAGAGGGGACGAACAAGGACAGACAAAGGGATTAAGTCGATTACATCGACTCCAATGCGTAACTGGTACTTAATTTATCGACCCGGAAAGGATGAAACGCAAAGTCGACCTCAGCGGAATTTGAACTCAGAACGTAACGGCAGATGAAATACCGCTGAGCATTTCGCCCGGTGTGCTAACGTTTCTGCCAGCTCGCCGCCTTGCCAGTTCACTACATCTATAGTGCACCACCTAACGCTGGGTACAGTAATCGCACAGACACATGCAGAGAAATGGTATATAAGAGGGAAAGACACTTGTGTACATTCCCTTTGAAGGTATGAAGTGGTTGAAGAATGCACAGTTATGAGGTGACAGTGTTTTTTGAATATTAGCTTTTATGGTCTACTAATAGTGCATGTGTTTCAAGGTAGCAGAATTCTGTTAAACTACAACAATACATAAGTGTACATGTTTGTGTGTCATCGACTTACTGTCAGTACGTCGCTACTGATATAGTTTTCTCAATTTGGTAATATCTGAACTGCTTCTCCTAAATTACTACAAAGACTTTCGATAATTTTCAAACTATACGGATTCCAATATCCGCATTTTTCTCCTAAATTACAACAAATATAAGATAAATATGAAGAAAGTAATTTCTTCAGATGTAAAACTCAACCTAAAGACTGGAAATACTATCCTATTACACTAAATCCAACGAACAAACGAAACTCTATTACTACTACAACTGCCATCATCACCACTACTATTATATACTTATATACATACTTATGTGTGTGTGAGCGTGCGTATGTGTGTGCGCGCGTGCATGTATATGTATATGCACGTAGATAAGATAGACAGACAGACAGACAGAAAGACAGATTGATAGACAGACAGACAAACAGACACACAGACACACAGACACACACAGACAGACAGACAGACAAACAGATAGACAGATAGATAGATAGATAGATAGATAGATAGATAGATAGATAAAACGGTATGGCTATGGGATAAGAAGTTTACCTTCAGCCACACACGGGTCATGGTTCAGTCCCACTACGTGGCATCCAAGGCAAATGCCTTCTACTGTAGCTCCTGGCCGATCATAGATCTGATAGAATCCCATCGTATATATGTTCATGTGTATGTAAATTAATTTTGACTTCAGCAGAATCTTGAAAATGAGATACTATTCGTTCTTTTACTATCGTTAATCGACTGTTCTGAGACATTGTAGAATGTAATGAAAGAAGGAGGAAACAAATTAGGAACTAAGAACAAAAGTAGGAAAACCAAATTTATGAAAGCGATTCGTTCGATGTTTGAATAACTTTGCTAATCCAGCAAATAAATATAAAGTTGAATTATGTATGATACATAACTCATATTATTTTGTAAATGTCTGAGATAATGTGAACAACTATTCCGCAACGGAAATCGTTTGTTAGAGAACTTAAATATAGGCTGATGGATGGTTTCACTTTAAACCCGTTGGTGAAAGTGATGTATTCCTATACCATATCATCAATCAAGCAAAGGTTTGCAATACATTTCCTTAATATTTATAATCATCGTCATAGAAGTACACTAAATATCGTTTGATGTATTTCAGTGGCACGTGATTTCAAGGTATTAGCAATTTTTTTTAATATTTAAATATAAATATATTAAATTGAGAAACATTAGATATCAACTACTGTCATTTAATTATCTGGAACCAATCGTTGTTTATGACTGATTGATATTATGTGAGAACCTGACCTTTCCTTTGTAAACGACATTAGAACATTAATATTCCTTAACAATGCTAATCACGTTTTTCTTCCTACTAATGACATAATTAATTTTTTGTAATTATTTAAATGGCGGTGGAACTGAAACCATGAATCTATAGACACAAATTCAAACGACGGTGTTCATAACAGTCATTCATTTAAAAATTACTCGAAGTAGATCGATGTAAGAAGAGTATAATGCACAGAATGATTCTGGCTAGTTGAAGCTACATGAAGGAATAAGATATAAAATATATTTACTGTGAGGCTTGTGGGCTGACAGATATTAAGTGTGATAATATGAACAATATGTGCAGTGCATTGGGACAACCAAGTGTGAGGGAGCATTTGTTTGTTTATTGAAGAAATTTGAGTAGTAACAGTAAATATCACAGAAAGATGAAACGACGCATATGTTTGTTACTTATAACATTTTTTACACGCTAAGGCGGCTAGCTGGTACAAACGTTAGCACGCCGGGCGAAATTCTTAGATGGTATTTCTTCTGTCTTTACGGTCTGAGTTTAAGTTCCGCCAAGGTCGACTTTTCCTTTCATCTTTTGGGGGTCGATAAATTAAGTACTAGTTGCGTACTGGCATCGATCTAATCGACTGGCCCCCTCCCCCAAAATTTCGGGCATTGTGCCTAGAGTACAAAAGAATAATTGAACATGAGCACTTTCTAATTTCCAGATAACATTATAACGAAAATAGAAGCAAAACTGATTTCAAATTTTTGAATAATTCTAAAGAGCATGGTCATTTGTTCTGAATCAATCTCATAGTTAGAGACAAGTTAATCCCCCTTTGAGTGCACCTCACACCACAAAATATCATTTGTTGACTACCTGCACTTAAATGAATTTTGATATGTTGTATTAAGTATAATGTGGTGGATTAGGATACAAAACTAAGAACTTGATACTTTATTCTTTACAGTTTGTAATTTTTTAAAGCAAATCTTACGAAATATACGCAAGTTTGTTTTTTTCTTAAATAGTCAAAGCCCCCTAACTTTAGTGGAAGCCATTAATAGTCGAAGCCATGACATTCCCAGAAATGTGAATAAAAAACAACAGTAGAAATTTCTGCAAGCACATAACCCGGAGATATATCCCCCTGCTGCCTTCTACAGTAATTTTGTATAATAAACATGAAAGACGTTTACGACAGCCGCGTGTATCTAGTAAATTTGCTTCATGCATTTACGAAAGCAGCGACGACTGAACACATATACACAGATTCTGTAGTGAAGTTTCGGATGGCAATGCAAGTATTTCCAATGCAACACACAGCCCGAGCTCGAGGCTATTTATACTCTTCAAGTGGATTCTCAAGGAAAATCAGACTTCCATCTAAATGTGCAGTCTTACATTACACATTCCAATGTATAAATATGCAAAGATTACGTAAATATCACATGGCACAGTTGCGTGTAATAGCGTTAAAAAGAGTGGTACCCAAACAGTTGTAGCTGGTGGTCAGTAAAATGCTTCTCGTTCTAATTGTTTCAGGCATCTGATAGCGGCCGTTCTAGCACACTGTCTTCGATGGTTTTAGTCGAAAAATTCGATCCAAGGAATCGTTAGACCTAATACTTATTTAAACGTTCTCTTTTGCCGATCACGAAGTTTCGGGGACATAACACACTAACATCGGTTTTAGAGTGGTGGTGGACAAACACAGACGCAAAGACACACACACACACACACACATATATATATATATATACACGACGGCCTTCTTTCAGTTTATATATATATATATATATATATATATGTAAAGTAGCAGCTAAGCCCGGTTTCACCCGGTCTGTCTGGATGATGTGGCCGTGATCGTTTTCGGTTAGTCATAATCTATAAAAGCGTTTCTCAACCTTATCATGTCTGGTCCCATGTTTCGATTGGAGCCTCTAGCTGTATCAAAATTTCCTGACTCACCACCTCCTTGTCAGAAAACAGATTCAGGAGTTGTGAAGAAGGAACTTGCACGTAGTCTGTTTCTGAGAGCTATTTTATTGGACGTCATTCTTATCATTAAAACATTGATTTAATTAATCCCTATTTTTGTAAGTAGTTGTATTCGTAAAAAAATTTATTTGCAGAGAGCAGAAATTGAAAGAATATATCTGAAATGGACGTGGGTGTGGGTGTATATATGTGTGTGTATGCGTGTGGGTGCGTGCGTGCGGGCGTGCGGGCGTGCCCATCGTATAAAATATTTACGATAGTTGATTTATGGAAAAGATTATGTTAAATTTTTGAAATGCAAATATGTGAATGAAAATTAATTTCAGACAACTACGTGGTAGCTAGACCTGGTAGAAATTGCAGCCAAATCTCCTTCAAAACACCCTACTATCTTAATCCGACAATTCTGCTTATTATGTAGTTTGAATGAGAAACTGTAACTAAAGATTAAGATTATTAACTCCACAAAGAGGTGAAAGAAGAGAGAGACAGCATAGCGAAAGCTTAGGCTGACTGTCATCCTGTACTCCCCTTGTTGCTAGCGAAATGGTATATGCTGGCTGTGTGAGCAACTTGTTTTAATGGCGGAACAAACAGGGGACTTCCATTAGAAAAGTTTTAATCGATTTTCTCGGTAAGTATGGGGGCTAGGAAAAAGTACAAGCCGCATTCCAATCTATGCACTCGTCTCTACATGTGTGCCATTTTCCACGCGAACCCACACAGCAGTTGGATGTGAACCTCAAGGCAAGAAAGAATACAACAATCGCCCATGTTCAATTTATATTATATATATATATATATGTGTGTGTGTGTGTGTGTGTGTGTGTGTGTGTGTGTGTGTGTGTGTGTGTGTGTGACCTTACGAATGGGTTTGGCAGACGGAAACTAGAAGAAGCCCGTTGTATACAAGGTGCGTAAAGTATTCGAGTACATAATTTTTGTTGGTCATTGCTGTATCTTTTGCTAACTCTAAAATCTGTTTCAGAAAATAATAGAGACAGACTCTCAGCTTACTCAAGAAATGAAGAGGCATGCACTTTTTGTGGTTGTAAAGGCTGACCATAGCGATTTAGAAATATCTTTTGTTTTTTTTTTTAAATTTACCAGATCTTTCGTCTACAAAGTATGTAAGGAGCTAGAGAATGAAGATGAAAACGCATCACCAGTATCGAAGCATAAAAAGCATTCTTAACGCTCTGAAATCATCAGAACACCTGAATTCATCCAGCAAGTTCAACAGTTCATTAATTACAATCCCAGAAATTCCATGAGATCAATTGCAAAAGATCTCCATATGTTAGAAGGAACAGTCGGAAATGTTGTCCACGAAGACATCAGATATAAGTCTTATATGATGAAGAAATGTCAATTTGTAATAAAGAGCAAGACAAAAATCATTACATCAGATCTTAAGCAAACTGAAAAATCCAGCAGAAGATTTGATTTCGTTTTTCTCAGACGAGAAAAACTTTGACCAAGTTCAAAAAGTTTACAGAAGAAATGACAGATGGTTATGTGCTGACTCTTCTGAAGTTGCAAGTGTTATGCGTACAAAATTTTATGTAACTGTCATCGATTTAGGGGTTGTCAGCAATGAAGGACGTGTGATATCTCCTTACATCTTTCCTTAGAGTTATCTCTGCCGCTTACATTGAGGTCCTGGAAATAATTGTTAAACCCTGAATACGCAGTGTATGCAATGGAAGGTGTGTTTATGTACCTGCATCTTAGCGGTTCGGTGAAAGCAACCTATATAATAAGTATTATACATACAAAGAATAAATCCTGGGGTGGATTTCTTCGTCTAACGTCCTTTAAGGCGTTGGTCCAGCATACCCGTATTCAAATGACTGAAATAAATCAAATATATATATATATATATATATATATATATATATATATATATATATATATATACATGACGGGTTGTCCATTAGGTTTCGTCTAACAAATTCATTCAAAAGGCTGTGGTCGACCTGAGATTATAGCAGAAAAACATGCTCAAGGTAACATATAGTGAGACTGAACCGGAAACCATGAGGTTGGTAAACAAGCTTCTTGACACGCAGCCACGCTTGCGACTATATATACATAATATATATGCGTATTTGCGTGTATTTATGCGTACGTATATATAAACACACACACACATATATAGCAAGGGATAGCCACGCATATATGCGTGTCTCTTCGTGCGTTTTCGTATAATTAAACTAGAGTTAGTATGTTTAGCGAACGCATCCTTACTCACACCATGAAAATATGACATGGAAACAAATAACAACAATCTTGTCAAACACACAAAAATAGCATCCAACTAGTCCCATACTTTTTAATCCACATTTCAAGAAAATCTATTTTCCTTATGAAACATATAAACAAACTATTATTGGTGTATAGAAATTTACATAATAATATCCACAACTACATAGTGAAATACCATTCTATGTGATCCTTGAGTAAATAGATTTTTTGAAATCATATACTGTATGATTGTACGTTGAGGTCAAAAGCTATTACAGAAATTTAAGAACGTACAGAACCCAATATGATACTACTCGATTCCTTATTGATGTGTCAGTGACGAGGTCGAGATGGACGGCAAATAGTTTGACACTTCAATAATTAGACAAAAATCGTGTTTTTCTTTATGACTTCTTGAAAAGCTAATTTTTCCCTTCCACATTATAATTACCTCAGTTTCTTGGTGGTCTTTGGATCAAGTTACTTCCTAAACAATTGGAACTGCGAAGCTATGTTCAGGAACCAAAAATATAGTCTAGCTGGTTTCATTTTCGCACTTGTTGCGTATAAAAAATCTGGAAAATACATGTTTAATTTTTTTCATTTCTAGCCCTTGAATACAGAAGTTGATATTGGTAGTGTTAGCCAACTATTGATGAATATTTGTGTTCGCAAAATATCAAACAAGTTTTTGCGTTAGTGGAAAAAATAAAATATTATTAACATTTTTTCACCGATTACCAGTTTGCACTGCATGAATCCGCTGTATTTCGGCATTATAGTATGTGGTCGATTATGTCTGGTTTTATTACAGCTGGGGATTATAACTTGTCGACTGGGTTTAACGACACATCTCGCACAATCATATCGATTTATAGCATTTGGTCCATATAAACACAATTGATTTTTGTAACCTGACATCATAATATTAGTCATGAAAATAATATTCAATAGCATTTAATAACCTCAATTTCAACTAGAACTCATGTTTTTATGAGAGTTTTATAAGCATAAACATATATTTGTATTAATCGTAAAAACGCATTCTTCTTTTATTATGTAAGGTATTTACGCACCGATTAGCAAAAGTTTTCATATTCACTTCTAAGTCCGATGACACAAACAATTTTAATTTAGGTTTCTACTCTTGATACCATTGATATCGTGAAAGTTAATTACCGTTAGAAATATGTTCACGAGAGTAACGTCCGTAATTTTGAAACTGTAAATAACTCCATCACAAGACATGTATTCAAATTACTATATCACAGTGTCCTACTTATAGAACTGGAGATCCCGATTATGTTGAGTATGACGACGAAGCCGCTGTAGTAGTAGTAGTAGTAGTAGTAGTAGTAGTAGTAGTAGTAGTAGTAGTAGTAGTGGCAGCAACAGCATCAGTAATGCCAATACAACCACTGTTTCTCTCAGTATTGAATGGAATGCCGGAAAGTCGTGATGATGGAAATCAAATGCACAATTCTAAGCGACAAAACTGACAAATTTTACGTTATCTGAGGTATCATTCCGTACACAACTCCCATGGAGAATTAGATTCTGCAACTCAGGTTAATTTCAAACAAATTCCGTGGACATTAAGCATGAAGGAAATTGTTTTATTTCAACTATTAACTTCATCTTTCCTGTTTTCATTTATTTTTCATGGCTCATCTATTAAATTATATGAATACCACTTGGAGACATAAATGTTTATTAAAAGCTATTAAATGGACGTCTCTATATTAAAAAGCGATAATTTCATCTTAAGTGGGAATATGACGCATTCCGATAGAGTTGTATTTTTACACACACATGAATATATAGAGAATCACGCATGCACGCAAAACACACACACACACACACACACAAACACACACACACACAAACACACAAACACGCACACACATACACACATATATATATATAACACAGTAGAAAAGTAATAAAATGTGTCTCTTTGGTAATTCTATTATATTATTGTTATTAAAAGGCAATGTCTCACAGGAAATGTAAAATATGTATTTGTAATTTCCTTTTTTTTTTTTTTTTCAATATATTTTAGATATTGTTTAAGATGGAGAGCTGATAAAATCGTTATCTCATCGGGCAAAATGCTTGGTGACATTTCCGACGGTATTTTCTGACTTCAAATTCTGCCGTGGTCGACTTTTTTCATTCCTTTCGGAGTCGATAAAATAAGTTCGAGTTGAGTACTGGGATCTATGTAATCGACTTATCTTCTCCCCGGAATTTACTAGTTTTGTGTCAAAATTTGTAACCAGTATTATAAATATTATCCAGTATGTCGCGAATAATGACACGTGGTAATTTATTCACAAGAAGGACTGCAACGTAATTATTTTTAAAAAACACGGATATAATTCAATAATGAAAATATATTTCCTCTGCTAAGATCATTTCAGATCTCTGAGCAGTCTCCCATGTTGTATTGTCTCCATATTCTAAAAATTCAACCCACTTCTTTCTAGCTGCTATCAAAAAGCGCCTGATATCTCTTTACTATATTTTTTATACGATATACTACAATACAAACTCTATAACATTTATATCAAGTACACTCTATAACATGTATACCAAGTGCTCGCTTCAAGATACAATGATATGGATGTAGCTGCAAGTCTCATACACTACTAATGTTCCTTTGAATACCAAATATATCATTTTGTATATTTATGTTTGAAATTTGTCTGTTGAACGAAATGGAAATCAATGTATTCTACAAAAGACTGGGTGGTTGTATATGTTCAGGAAATTAAGAGCTGTTCTGACGGGTCTTTTTCTTATCAGAAAAAAATTGCAATGGAACAAAATATGTTAAAACTTTTTCTCAACATTTTATAGTAACTCCTAAACATTCGTATGCACACACACACACACACATGCCTGAAAGTGTTTATAGTGTTACCCGGGGCTTCTTGCCATGAAAAGTATTTTTATGGCGTATTATCTGACCTTTAGACATGTTGACATATGGCTTCTTTAAAGGGGATAGTGTAAGGGAGCCATAGGGCAACAAGTCTTAAAGACTGATGAAACGCCATAAAGGTAGTCTTTATGGTGAGAAACCGGGGGGGGGGGGGGGGGGTAACCCTATAAACAAGCCTTCAGTAGTAATAAATATAGACTGCTCTACTTCTTAAACTGTGCTCCTCTCCGTTATTATGTTTTTCTAAACATTTACGATATCCCCTTTAAAGGAGCCATAGGCCAACACGTGCAAAGGTCTGATGATATGCCATAAAAATACACTTTATGGCGAGAAACCCAGGGTAACCCTATAAATAGGCCATCACCAATAATATATATATATGTATATATATATTTATATATATATATATTTATATATATATATATATATATATATATATATATATATATATATATATATATGTGTGTGTGTGTGTGTGTGTGTGTGTGTGTGTGTGTGTGTGTGTGTGTGTGCGCGCGCGTGTGTATGTGTGTGTGTATGTGTGTGTGTATGTGTTAAAGTCTGTCATACCGGTCATGACGAAGGGAAATAGCCCTGAAACTCGAGTCGCCTTTATATATTTATATTTATATATTTGATCCTTTATATTGAACACTCAATATTTCATCTACATTCAATACTTTATTTCATAGTGCCATCCATTTTTATTTTATTTTATTTTATATTATATATTGTATATTTCATATTCTATACCCCACATTGGTTCTGCAGGAATATAAATAAAACATAAAAAACAGACAGTGTTGGAACTCTTTTAAACAAAATAATATATATATATATATATATATATATATATATATATATATATATATATATATATATATCATATAAACAACGATAAAATCATGTAAAGAATAATATCAAGTGGCCAACATGCTATAAAACCGTGTGGTCAAATTATACTAATATAATAATTATATATATCTAAATTATAAAATTATATAAGGGAACACAGGATTTTTTTTACTTCCTATTATATAACTATATAATTTATATATATAATTTTTTATATTAGTGTGTGTGTTTGTGTATATATATATATATATATACATATATATGCATATATATATATATATATATATATATATATATATATATATATATATATATATATATATATATATATATATATATATATATATATATATATATATATATATATCATATGTATGGAATACGCAGTTGGGGCAGTATTTCATTCTTTTATTCTTTTATCCGACCATGCTCGAGCAAGCACCGCCTTGAAGTGTTTTAGTCAAACAAATTGACTTCAGGACGTATTTCTAAGCCTATGACTTATTCTATCGTTCTCTTCTGACTGGAAAATCTTTCTCCCTCTTATTTAATTTGCAATTTATTTTTAACATAGCAAGGCTATCAGAGATGTTTTTTCAAAGCAAATATTGCACCCACTTGAGTACTGCTAAGTTACAGGGATGTAATCACACCGACACTGCTTATCAAGCAGTGATGAGGGAGACAAATACAGACACACACATAAATACACACACACACACACACACACACACGTATACATATATACAACGAACTTCTTTCAGTTTCCGTCTGCCAAATCTACTCACAGAGCTTCGATTGGCCCCAGGCTATAGTAGAAGACACTTGACCAAGGTGCCACGTAGTGGGACTTAACCTGGAACCATGTGGCTGGGATGCAAACGTCTTACCACACAGCCACGCCTGCGCCTATTTAATTAAAATACCTATACAGGTCATCTCCCATCGTACACTTTAAACAAATCATACCAATTCAGAACACATCAAATCAGCTTTCTAAAAAAATGTCGCACTGAAGCTGCTGCATTATTTGCATTGAAATAACATCTCTCATAGATTTTCTATGTTAAAAATAAATTAAATAAGAAGAGAAAATTTGTCCATGCAACATCCAGCGAGAGTACAAGACGCATTACTGCCTTTTTTCTCTCCTTTTTTTTTTTTTTTAGCTATTTGACAGGCGCGCAATCACTGACCTTTATAGACTGGGACGAGAATACGCAATCTGAGGTGTAGGAAAACGTAAATATATCATCAACTGATGTTGTGAAGAGTCGACCGGCTTGATTAAAAATCAAGTATACAAAATATTATTTAATGAAAACACCCATCAAACTCTGTCGATATGTTAGTTACTGCAGCACTTATGCTGAGATAGCATCTCTAATGGACTCGCTGTGTTAAATGCACAATAAAAATCAGAGACGAACATTCATCTCACCAGCGGCAGGTGAGAGAGCCCAATACATTTCAGCTCCTTTATGTCTTTACAATGACCCCTATTCGCAGCCAGTCACTTACCAGAGAAAACGATTTCAACGACTGGTAATGCGATGAGTTCTTATCGTTGATATGCATTGTTTGTTTGTTTTTTGCATTTTTTTTACATTGACCCATATAAGATATTATCTGAGGACAAATACTGCAGGAACTGGCCTTTCGACGATTTTGCGTATACACATATAGTATATTACATTGATATCTATGTCTGTCTGTCTGTCTGTATGTATGTATGTATGTATGTATGTATGTATGACTCTTCTATTTTTGATTATTATAAATCTTCCACTGAGGAGGGAGCAGGCTCCATTTTGGGGACATAGTTAACACCGACAAGTACAAGGTTCCATTTTTTGGGATATAGTTAACACCGACAAATTTACATTTGGAACATGAGCAAAGTCTTGCATATTTATGCTGTTCCACTCACAGATTGCACTTGTACTGCGTTTCAGTACAGTTTCAGCCGGTCAGTTTCTCTTTCTGAAAATCTCAATTTATCCAGACTCAGTTTAACAAAACCCAGTGCTCCAGCTATTACTCGTATGAATATGAATTCGTAGTCCGGATATAGATTTTGGAGGTTTCCAAGCACTTGTCCATAGATATCCTGTTTTTCTTGGATTTTCAAGGAGATATTTATATATGCAGGGCAAGTGACCTCTATGATGGTACATACCTTTACACATCTGTCCGAAACAACAATATCCGGCATGTTATGTTTATATTTGACAGAAGTTTTGATGGGAATATTCCACCAGTATTCATTATATCGGTGCTTATGAATGTATTCCATAACAGATGGGAATTCTAATTTATTTCAGGACAGTCTTTTTAGTGGATGGCATTGTAAATTGTTTTATCAACAACATCGCGCCGCATAGAGAGGTAGTACTGTGACGATATTTTTTACATGCTTGATGTCTTCCACAGAAACATGACATAGCCTACACATGCGGTTGCACCTTGGGATTACAATTGCGTCACTGTCTCTCTTGTTCACCATGTACATTATGACAATCTCCTGTTCCTAGATTGCAAGAATGTGATGTAGTGTTCTTGTGTCCAAGAGAGGTTGCGTTTCGTGTCAATTCGACTATCTTCTTCAAGCTTCCAGGCAACATACCCATGAATATTTTTTCTGCATGCTGAGTGCTTTCCATCCAGGTCTTCTCTGATGTAAGAGAGCCCAGCTGTTTTGGGGTTATATAGGAGATCGTCAGGAAGAGAGTGTTTCTTGAGGATTTCACTGCCAACCAACTCGTACAATGTTGCTCACTTCATTGTACGAGTGAGCATATATATTTACTTTTGCTGCTATTATTTAGCAGGTGCTGCCTGAGTGATACCATACGGAATTCGAAGGCCGTCTGCACTGATCTCAGGCCTCTACTACCTTCATTTCTTCTTAGGTAGAGCCTGTAAACATCACTCTTTCTGTAGAAAATCCCAGTTGTTGTCAGAATTTTACGGGTTTTGATAACTATGAAGTCGATTTCCTCTACAGACCTATCAAGTATCCCAAATTTTGGAATCAGCACTGGTACTTCAAATGAAATTGTGAGATATTGTTTTGTTGTAAGAGGAAAGTTCCGACTGCTATATTTTCCTGAATCTGATGTAATATTCTCGGGTCACTCTATCTTTATTCACACTTCCTTTATATGATACATTTTCGTCTATGCCTAGGTACTTGTAACATTCTTTGTGTGGAATAGGGGAGATAGGGAAAACATTGTTGCCTATATTAGCTGAAAATGGTGTTACTAATTCCAGTTGTATTTTTGGCATAGTTAACACTTTACCATAAATCTGCAGGTCGTCTACAAAGAAGTTATGAGCTACATGGATATTTCTAACAGTTGAAGATCCATGTATGTAACCATTTATTTTCTGCAGTAGAAACGATAATGGATTCAGTGCCAAGATGAAAAGAAGTAGAGAAAGACTATCTCTCTGAATATTCCCTTTCAAATACGTATACTATCAGAAACAACTTTCAATTGTAAGGGTTAAGAATCGTCGTCCATTTCTTTTCAAGACTCTCTCTAGCAGCAAACAATGTAGTAGGTACTTTTGCCAGATGCAGGCACTTCAACAGCCATGAATGAGGTATGGAGTCGAATCTCTTCTTATAGTATGTATGTATGTATGTATGTATATGTATGCGTGTATGTATGTATGAATATATGTATGTACGTATGTATGTATGTATGTGTATATGTATGCATGTGTGTGTATGTATGTATGCATGTATGTATATATGTATGTATGTATGGGCAAATACTAATAATTCAATCTCGTACAACAATAGTCTGCATCTTATTGAATGGTGAAAAACAAAGTTTGCCCGATAGAACATTAGGAAGGTAATTAAAACCTCTTGCAGTAGTCGTGCATTATAAAATTTCTATTATGCATTGTTGTTTTATTTGATCTTTTAGTAATGATGACATAATAGTGTATTAAAATAATGGCTGCATTGTTCTAGGAACACGGCCTGGAGGCATGGTTCTCTTACGTGTATCATTTTTAATTGCATTTCAATCAATAAGATTCTTCTACATGTTCTTTAAAAATGAAGTTGATTCCACTTTCAACAATTAATGAAAAACGTATTAAAGATATACTTCAACAAACAATATTACTTTTTTGTGAGTTAATAATCGATGTGTTTTATATAATCATCAGTTCTCATTTACAGTCGTCACTAAGAAGCAGGTTGTTTGGTAGATGGAGTAGCATGCATAATGGTCAGTTCATAATATGCTGTATAGAGATGGCTCCACATTCTCGAGCTCAGTCCACAACACATTCGGTCGTAGAACAAATACAACGTCTCCATAGAAATCAGATTCTCATGTCTACATAGAGCAACTTTGTTTATGTATGTTTTCATAATATTGCGTATTATACTAGTCAGCCCATATTATGTTGCATTATATAACCGATTTCAGCCTTTCTTATCTATTTAACGAAATCAGTAACTTCATGCATTGGTTTTGAAACTGCATATGTTTCTATCCAAAATATTAATCTAACGCATAGAATTTATTGTCGTACATGTCATGTGCCGCTTGAGATTCACTTGTACATTTTTGAAAAGTTTAGAATTCATATATATATTTTGCTTAAAATATATGGCTTTTTTAACATCAGCTTAAGAATTGTATTTGACTTATTTACAAATGAATCGATATGCATTAGTAAAATTAATTTCCAACATTTTCAGACAATTACTCTGAAAATTATTTATTTGGGGAATTATTTGTTTTATGCAATATGTTACAATACTTTTAAAAATTTTTACGGAAGTTGATAAGAATTTATTCATTAATAAAACCTGTAAGATGTGCAAGTTGCTTCAATGGAAATTTCATAAACAATTTGCTAATGCAGTTAGGTTTGTTAGCCAATTGACTTATTTTCCCTTGTTCCTATCTGATTCCAAAACCCATACCGTGTTTCAAATTATTCTAATGTTCTCTTTCTTTGTAATTGTCACTTTCTTTCATTCTTATTTGAAATGCTTCTTTGACGCTGGAGGAGAAGATTGGCAGTAATTTAATTGTTCAGAGCAAAGGAAAGCATCGTTGGCAAACTAAGGATCTTCTATTTTCGAGAAGATGTCTGTTTCACTCGGTTAATGCATTTCGGTCCACCAACCGCACATTCGGAGGACTAACGCCTTTTAAAAATCTTAATCAACTCTACGTTCCCTCATTTTTATCTCCGATCCTCATCCTCTGCTTTATTCTTGGCTCTATACTGAATTCCATGAAAATGTATTCCCTAACCTAGAGTTAGTAACCCTAGGATTCAATGTGACACGGCTGCATGATATAATCTATAAATGTGACGCAATTCTTAGCTCAGATATACTTTTGGTATTTAACAAATGAAATCTTGACACTAACTTATTTCACATATTCACATACTTTCTTTATTGTTTCTCTATTGCTTTGTTCTTTCGAGACGTTGTTTCGAAACATCGTTAAATACAGCGGTTTTACTATTCTAGGAAAATGATTTTAGAAATAAACAATAGTATAACTGTTTGTAAAGTGTGTATTCATATTGTTCTATATTTAACTATTATCAGAACTGGTTATAGGGTGTATAATGCTTTGTTTCATTATTCTTTTACCTTGTATTCCATGTGTGTGTTATTTCCATTAAATAGCTAACGGTCATTAGATGCTATTCATATCAACCAGTGTTCACGTGACAACCTTTATATCAATACTTCATGAAGACGTTAACCAGATAAAAATAATTTATTGATATGCTTGGATCTTTCAAATAACATCAAAATATTGGCTCATTAATAAATTAAGCGTTTACATAATTGATGTCTGTAATGATTACAATGACCTGCGTTAGAATCTATCCCACTCGAATTTATTGACGTGTAAAGAAAAGAAAGCACATAAATAGTCGAAAGTTTGCTAGTTTTTTTCTTTTTTTTTGTGTGTGTGTGTGGGGGGGGTTCATCACCTGGAGTCTATGTAGCATTCTACTGTAAAAGACTTGTGAATACTTGTTACAAATAAGGCATTAAACTATTCAATGGCGTGTGTAATAATGGCTCCTGAACATAGATTTTGGAATTCAGTCCCGTGTACTGTATGAAGAGATATATTCAAGCAATTTTCTTCTAGCATGCACTTGGATATTAAAACTGCATATGGAAGTTGTGTTCCTATTATAGTCAGAAAATATAACAACTTATACTAGTACTATATCTAACCCATTACCACCCATAATTCTATTAACTGGATTTCTTTTTATAAAACTTTGATTTCTAGCATAAAACGGCCTTAGAAACACGCTGCAATGATCAAAATAACATTTTAAATAGAGATAAATGAGATATTGGGTGAAAAATTAGCAAACCTCATTTGAATATCAGAGAGATATACCTAGTAGATATAGCAAAAAGGTTAGCTATGTGTAAATATTGACAGATAATTACGAAATTTTAATTTTTAAGTGATCTCATATGAGATCACTGGTAGATAATAGTTTAAGAGATGAGGAATTATTTACATTTGACAGATATTTGTCCTCATCTTGTTTGTTGTTAACGCAACATTTCGGCTGATATACCTCCCACCCTTCATCAGGTGTCTTGGGGAAATGTCGAAACTGGCTTCTCATTCCCAAGATATTTTTCGATGGGGTTATTATTATTAGTAGTAGTAGTTGTAGTAGTGGTGGTAGTAGTAGTAGTAGTATTAATAGTAGTAGTAGTAGTATTCAGGTCACTGCCAGGAATCGAACTCGGAATCTTGGGGTTAGTAGCCCGCGCTCTTAACCACTACGCCATATGCCCGTGGGAAACTTCTTAATCTTTCATTATAATATACAAAAAAAAAAGATTACTCATATTCCTTAGCCAAACATTATTATATGTTGATGCAGGACAAAACTTATTTCCACGAAATGTTTTTTTTTTATTTATTGTACTGTAAAATTGCATTAAATTTTACCTGTTTAACCGCTTTAATGTTATAACCGCTTTCGCAAAATGTTTATGTCTAATCCAAGAGAGAAATTATTTGCAGCACAACATTTGATAGGAATATACTCTATTCAGAGATCAGGAAACAAAGTAGGAGGTCAGTACATGGTCAGTTGAAGTTATAAATATGGAAGCAGAATCCCCTCCCAAATGATACCATATTTTCTGAGAAAATATGTGGATATATGCGTCACCAGATTAATGTAATGTCTGTTACATTATATAAGAAACAAGTACAGAATGCAGTTCTATATTTAAGAGATGAGGAATTATATACATTGTTTACATTATTTACATTTGACACATATTTGTCCTGAACTTGTTTGTTGTTAACACAACGTTTCGGCTGATATACCCTCTAGCCTTCATCAGGTGTCTTGGGGAAATTTCGAACCTGGGTTCTCATTACTAAGGTATTTTTCGATGGTATTATTATTATTATTGTTATTAAGATATTATTATTATTATTATTATTATTATTATTATTATTATTATTATTATTATTATTATTGTTGTTGTTCAGTAGTTTTATTTTTATAACGTGCTTTCATTTCACTACCGAGCGCAGCTCTGTGCGACTTGGGCATGTGCTGTGGTTTGCTGTGGTGCTCTTATGTTTACTGTATTGAAAGTGTTTTGCGTAGAATGTGTGCAGTACCCAGTAGTGCAATTTTCTGTATGCTATATATATTTGTAAGTCCTGGTGTTTTTGTTATGTAGTTGTCTGAATATTTTTTTATTATACCTAAGGCACCTACTATGATAGGGATTGTTTCTGTTTTTAGATTCCACATTCGAGTTATCTCTATTTCCAGGTCTTTGTATTTTGAAAGTTTTTCCATTTCTTTTAGAGAAACGTTGTTATTATTATTATTATTATTATTATTATTATTATTATTATTATTATTATTATTATTATTATTATTATTATTATCATTATCATTATTCAGGTCACTACCGGGAATCGAACTCGGGCATATGGCGTAGTAGTTAAGAGCACGGGCTACTATCTCCAAGACTCCGAGTTCGATTCTAGGCAGTGACCTGAATAATAATAATAATAATAATAATAATAATAATAATAATAATAATAATAATAATAATAATAACATCGAAAAATACCCAGGTTCGAAATTTCCCCAAGACAACTGATGAAAGCTGGATGGTATATCAGCCGAAAGGTTGTGTTCCCAACAAACAAGATGTGGACAAATATCCGTCAAATGTAAATAATACAAATAATGTAAATAATGTAAATACAGAATGATTACTACTTCAATGCATTTCTTCACAGACCTGCTTAATCAGGACTGACCTAGGTGACATAACACAAAAGATACAGCGTTCACTCGTTTTCCTTAGTTCGTTTGATTAATCCCGTTCATGTTTACTCTTGTTGAAGAAACGGCCAAATCGACAAAGGTTTGACGGCCGTAGATGCTATACATTGACTGAGATATCTCTCAGTGGTCATGTTTATTATAAAATTGAAAATCTAAGGATGATGACCAAATTATACTCTAGTAATTCTTGATCCTATATGTCCTAAGTAGACTAAGGATTATACAGGTTTTCCACTACACAAATCTGTTTCTAGATTTTGAACTTCAGCTGGCTTAAGACCTTACTAATTCAACAATGATAATAATGTCATAATAATTTGTTACGAATAATCATTCGAATATTTTTATAGAAAGCATTTTTATATATACTGCAGGTGGAAGAATAAATAGTTCTGCTAATACTAAATTTGAGCTACAGAACTTTATTTTCTCAATATGTAAACTGAATGTATAAAGACCATTATTTGCACTGAGGTAACTAATTAGAACCATACATCGAATCGCTGTTTCGGACACAATACAATTCAGCTATAGTTACCAGGCGCCATGATTGTGTCTCTAATTAGCAAGAGATTTTACTTTTCTCGTCGGCTTTACTCACAAGTAACTGAACAAAAACCACGTCATTTTGAGATATCACAAACTACAATAACTCAGACACAAAGAAGTCTATTAACTGCAATTCAATGCTGTTTATTATTCGAGTTGCTTTGTTATGCGACGAAAGCTATTTTAATTATGATATTCATATCGTGTCTATTAAGAACAAAGACATTGGCATTTCAAAAGTAATACTAAAGACAGATGCTTTTAAATGTATGATAAAATATAGATTTATTGAAATTATTATTATATGAATCTCCAATCTGTAACTATGCTTCCAAACAGATTATTTTAAATTGTATAACTTCATATACATTAGGGTAGTTATTACTCATTAACATTATGGAGAAGAAAACTTTTCTGCATAGTACCATCGTTTTCCTTGCAATTTCGTGTTCAATTTTTAATTTTATGGATTATATAATGGATCTTAGAAGAACGACACAGTCTACATATTCGCAAACTTTATTTTCATTGTATTCATTTTCATTGAAATTCTTTTATGAATATTTAATAAGGGAAGTCGTAGCTGCAGCACTGGAGTTTTATCTGTTACTTCTGAACTACATGAGGTTAAAGTTTAATGTATTTGGACAGACCTGAGCCTTAGGACTTGAGCAATAATACTAATAACATTAACGGTTTCAATTTTTTTACACCCGGCCAGCAATTTCGAATGAGTGCTTAAGTCGATTGCATCCAGCCCATTGCTGAAATGGTGAATATTTGATGCAAGTCGATATGATGACAGTGAAGTTGATTTTGGTGGAATTTGAACTCAGAACGTGAGGACGGACGAAAAGCTTCTAAGAATTTTGTCTGGAATGCTAATGATTCAGCCGTCTCGCAACCTTTTAATAATACAATTAATAGTGTATATATAAATATATATGTAAATATTGAAATGTATGGATGAATTAGCTGCAGCCTGTCCAGTGTAAAAAACACAATGCCACAGTACTTATCAATATCACTGAGATACCACTTCAGCCTTTCAATAGGTATCGCTCACCTTTGGTATGAAAACGCAAAACGAATGCGCTTATCTACAATGGTGATAACTCTGGCATTAATAATTTCTATAGACTATCGGCTATTTCATTAGGCGTATATACAAAAAATACACATCTACTATGTATTGATATACATATTCATGACTGTAAAAGCGCTACAAGTATATCAGCCAGATCTAGTGAATTCTACTGGTGTGCATGGGCAACTGCTGGTCTTCCATGACTAAACTTGCTCGGAATTGTGCCTCGGAGAGAAACATTCTAGGTGCAGTCCCATAGACATTCATGACCGAAGGGGGTCTTTATATTTCATGCATACATGCAGATATATATATATATATATATATATATATACGGCCTGCTTGTTTGTTGCACCTTGTTTACCATTTCTGTCCTTGTTCTTTTGCCACGTCATGTACCCAGTTATGTATCTATATGTACATGTGGATGAACGTATATACATACATGTACATATATATGCATATACTCATATATTGTATGTATATATATATATATATATATATATATATATATATATGTGTGTATGTATGTATGTATGCATGTATGTATGTATATGCATTACCTATATCTATATATATGTATACATATGTGTGTGTGTGTGTGTGTGTGTAGGTTTGGTGATGCAAACAAAAAAATTAAGACTCAAAATATATGTTTATAGTGAGTAAATATTTAGAAGAGGTAACAGAGTGAATGAAAGACTGAGAGTTTCGTGGCGTTGGCATTATTAAACTGTTTGGTAAGTGCCAAAGGAAAAAAATGACCGGCCCTTGATTCACTCTGTTGCTTCTGCTACATATTAAAAAAAATATCTACACACACACACTCGTACATACACAGTCACACAGACAGACAGACAGACAGACAGACAGACAGACAGATGAACGGACAGACAGACAGACAGACATACAGATGAACGGACAGACAGACAGACAGACAGACAGACACATACATACACACGCACACATATCGTTACAGTTGGAATTTGCGGAAACTAAATCCATACATAACTATTCGACTTCTTTCGTATCAGTTCGTAATTTATCATTAAAGCAGTAATTAACCAGCATTTATTTACCGCTACTTATTAGTGTCTGTAGAAACCACTCCCTTCTTGATACAAAGTTTTATGCAGTATAAGTATTTTACGTCATCCATTTCAGATCTTGATATCCAAAAAACAATTGAGATTAAGAAATCGTATTATTTTATTGTCGAGGAATTTTCTGAATTTAAAATACATTGATGACGTACAATTTCGCATTATATTGTTTAGACATACAGCAATTGCAAAAAGAAACAAAATGAATAAGGGTATAAACTTCATCTAACAAGGAATTTGCTGCAGAGTGAGAAATGTGTATTCTGTGACTCTTTAGGAGTGGTACACATATGAATGGAATTAATAGTATGGAATTTTTCATAAACACAATTTTAATAATGTTGCACAATTGGTGTTGATTCACGAATAGTGCACATTTAATACTTACATTGCATTGAATTAATTGTTTAAACTCCTATAAATGTCAAGCCAAAAATATTTTTAGCACTCACACAATTAAATTAGGCATTCTTACAAATAATGATTCAAAATGTGTTAATTCATAGAAAGCTAATTTCAACAGTATGTACATAAAATACAGTTTACAAGACATATTTATTATAATACATTGATTTTCCCCTTACATTGTAAAACGATTTTGCAATCAGTGTGATAATCTCAATACAATATCAAAGAAAAGAAGAATGCAGTTAGCTTTGGTTTCTTTGAATTTTATTGGAAATGGTTATACAAATGCTATAAAAAGGAATTAAATCTTTTACGGATTGAATTTTGGTGTAGAATATATATATTCATCCTTCCATACGCGCGCGCACTCACTAATATATATATATATATATATATATATATATATATATATATATATATATATATATATATATATATATATGTGTGTGTGTGTGTGTGTGTGTGTGTGTGTGTGTGTTACATATATATATATATATATATATATATATTGTTGTATTGCACGTTCGACGTGAGTTATTACGAGATAATGAATAACGTCTTCGCAAATCGTTCTACTCAAGATACACAATACTTGTAATTACACTCGACAATACGCAACACGGCTTTACACAGTTCATCGACTCTCTCTTTCACTATTTTGGCACTGCGTCCATTCATATAGAGGGGAGAGCACAAGGACAGACAGAGCTCCACAGTAAGGACAAAATACATAAAACGAATGAAAATATGACAAAATGTATAATGTAATCGATGATGATGAAATGGCAGTATTGAGCCCCACACTCAAGCAGTACCATTTAACTATTAATTTATACAATTTTTTAAAGTTTTATTTTCTTTATGCATCTTTTTTACATTTTGTAAAAAGTCTATTTCCCTTTTTTTCCTTTTAAAGGACTCCTTTACTACCATTCATTAAGGGTATTAATTCTTCATATTTAACTACTTTTGGTAGTTCCTCAAATTCAATCGCTTTCCCGAAAGGTTTCATCCCATCTCCTAATAGGTCTTTTAATCTTCTATACCTTTCCTTGTCAGTCACCACACCTTGGATGTGTTCCGGGTAAATTTCTGTTCGCAGTTTAATATTTATGGCACGTTTAAACTTAGTTATTTCCCGCTCTATGGCGGTGCTTTTCGCATATGTGACTACATGCCACTTTTTCTTATTCCCATTTATTTGTTTATGCTTCAGACCTAGGTCATCCGGGCTAATCGTTTTCCTTGGCTTCTTCGTTTGCACATCAAAATATTCATCCACGATTATGTCTCGTTCCCACCCTATGTTACGATACCTCTGCTGGTATATCTGACCAGTTCCTCGGTACCTCCTCTATTTCCTTCATTCATTTTTGGCTCTCTGACAGTAAATGGTTCCTCTTTATTTTCCTTTCTTCAAACCCTTCCTCTTCGGCGAGTTGTCCTTCGTGTTGTTGTTCCTCTACTTTGCTTTCTTGCTGAGAGCACCTTGCTTTCATGTGCCCTCTTTGTTTACATCGAAAACATTTTCGAGGTTATCCCTCCGCCATCACACTTAATGTAATGTCTTCTGGTAGAAGAATCTCTTGTACAATTCCGTGTAGGTTTTTTAACCCAACTTGAATCGCCATCTCTAGGCTGTAGCCCCAACAATTAACTTTCTTCACTCTGGTTATTTTCAAAATCTTTGCATCTTCCTCCGTTCCGTGCATGACAGCTGTCACCAGTCATGCCTCTTCGATCTCGTAGGGCAATCTACCGACTCTCTCTCTCTCTCTCTCTCTCTCTCTCTCTCTCTCTCTCTCTCTCTCTCTCTCTCTCTCTTTCTCTCTGTCTCTCTCTCTCTCTTTCTCTGGCAACACGTTTGCCACTGTACGTCGGCAACAGCACCCATTTTTGTTTCCTTATCGGCTCAGTGGAGTGGTTAATAGCGTCCTCCTCATTGGAGAACCCAACCTCCACTGTGCCGTATTTCCTTCCACGTGTATAAAAGGTAGTAAGGTGTTTCACGTCTCCTAAACATTTCTCTATTGCTTCTATTGGCGCAATCTCTATTTTTTGGTACAAGTTCATAATGTCCTGTACACTACCGCCCTCCTTGCTACATTCCTCGGCACTTCTTCTGGTGGGGTCAGTTTTAAGCTGTCCCCTTTCTTTTGTAACAATTTATATCCTTCTTTCCATTGCTTTGTCTCTATCTTTATCTCACAAACTTCAAGGGTGTTGGTCGCAATACCTTGTGTAATAGCGGATGCATAACTTGTGTCACGCTCCATTTCACCTCCTTTCACCATAACTGGGGGAAGAAAATCTCCAAAACAGGCAAAAACAGCGGCAGAAACCAACAACTTATCAATTTAACGAATCCTGGTTCACCCGCACAGAGAAACCTATAATATATAATAACAGTGTGTAATAATAATAGTGTGTAACAATTTAACTCACGTTTTAAAGAAATCAACACCAACACCCAAAAATTGCGACCCGAGTCTCTCCACATACTCCCTGTGCACGTCCATTTATATTGTGAAGCCAACCAAATAGTGATGTTCTAGTTCCACATAATACCTCCCCCTTTTGAGATCGGCTCTTTCTGAAGAGCCTTCCCGTCCAGAGAACAAGCTGTCATCATTCCACTTTCGCCTCCTTTTTACGGCCACACCTCGAATACTGTTGCCCACTGTGGTCTCTCCATACAAAACATCTAGAAAATTGAATCACTCCAGAGGGCATTTCCTAAACGACTTAAGGGCATGACTGATCTCGATTAGTGAGACCGCATTAAATCCCTGAAACTCTATTCTCTCCAGCGCTGCACGATGTAGAGAATATACCGTAAGCATTGCCCAAACGACCTGAACATTACCTTCAAGGTTCATTCAAGGCTGGGTCAACGGGCCACACATGCCCTTCCTAATTCAGCATCACAACATATAGGTACCCTGCGACACAATTTCTTTTTTTCAACATTGCTTGTTTTCAGTTTTTCGATATCAGTGAATAATTTCACTGGAAAAACTTATATACATTTGCCAAGGGATGCCTTTTGCATCGAAGGTCGGCGATTGTCGTACGCTGAAGAAGGGAAATAACCCTGAAACTCGAGTACGTACGTATCGTAGATCAAGATGGGAAGGATAACTTCCCTTGGCAAATACAGACAGGACACAGAAGTGTGTCGATAGCCATCTGGTGGAGATGTCCTCCTGGGGCTAAAAGCAACAGTAACATCTACCCCTCGGGGTCAGCCACATTTAAGTGGCAAATATACTTCACTTTATCGTGCAGTTACTGTTAATACCTCGTTCAGAGATTTAACATATATATATATATATATATATATATATATATATATATATATATATATATATATATATATATATATATATATATATATATATATATATATATATATATATACATATATATATATACATGTATATATATATATTTACACATATATACACATATATACATGCATACATACATTTATACATGTATATATGTTCACATATATATGCACATATATACCCATAATAGATATGTATGTATGTGTGTATGCATGTATAAATGTCAGATAATAGTTTCACTATTAAAACTCAAAGTATCTCACATTACAATAAAGATGATATTGTTTCACCCCTGAGATTTAATGCTGAAATAGTGTAAGAAATAGGAGATTGCTCCGGGCTCGCATTAAGCAAGAAGTTGAAAATTGCTTTAGGCCATGACACTTCATGGATCGCAAGTAAGGCATGTATAAAATTTGAATGAAATTGGTTGTGTAGTTCTCACATACAGACATACATGCAGACACACACACACATTCTCAGTTTTATATATATATAGATAAATACATGTTTGAGTATGTGTGTGTGTGTGTGTTTGTGTCCGTTCGTGTCTTGTGTGTTTCTCTGTGTGTATGTGTTTGTGTGCGTGTATGTACGTGTGGTGTGCCCGTCTGTATGTTTGTACATCGCGTGCGCGATAGCAGATTAATTTTCTCGACGTGAATTTCCTCTATAATACTATTATACTTGTAGCTAACACTACAGAGTAGTATTTTTCCTTGAGCTCATTGTCATAAGAAGTCGTTGATCAAATCCTGCTGTTTATTTCCACAAATCTATTTTTTTTATTGTTGTTGTTGTTTACCTAAAATGAAATTTTATTCCAGCTGTCCTTTAAACAAATAAATTCATGTACGTATTTCTTCAAATAAGCATATCCATGGCCATATTACCTCCTTTCCTGTAAGAGGGCACAGCCTGATGTTAATTGTTTTACCAATGTTTTAGAAGGACACACCACTGTGAAACCCATATAGTTCCGTTCGATCCTGCGTCAAATACTGTGTTGAACATCAAACTCAAATAATATATTCAATAAGACAATGGTACGTTGATATGTATTACTAAAGTAATGGCAATGCTTCGTTAGCTCTAGACTTCATTCCAAGCTCGTTCCTATCACGCATAATTATCTAGGTCAATGTGTTATGTAGAAATATAGACGTTAATAACATGAACTTTCAAAGTACACATAATGAATGCAGCAACTCCTTAGAAATGCGTCTTCTTGAATAGCCAATTTCTTTCGAGAACTATTTTACACAGATAAGTATTAATCATTGTAACTGATCAATATAAACCATGCTCTTTTCATTTCAAGCTGCTAAATAAAAATGAAATTATAGGGTTGAAACATTTAATGAATGCAATATCGGAAACATTTTCAAATGGGAGTCACAGGTTAAATACATAACACATGTAGAGGAGTAGATTTTAAGTATTGAAAGTGAAATACTGAATCAAAATAAATAATCTACTTTATAATGACTAACACCCATTAATCTGCATTCATATTATAAAAGAGGACTAAATTTTGAGAAAATAGAATATTGCATAAAATGAAACAGTATATTTCCTCTTATATTTCTAGTATTTATTCTAGCAACGCTGTTAGGATGAAAGGGGAAGGCAACTAGTGTGATACGTGCAAGACGTCCTTACAAAAAAATAACAAAAGATATTAGAATATGAAATTTCATGGTAATGATAACGCTCGAAGATCTTTGCTATCGAGTATCTAGACTAATTCAGGAGGAGTGAAGCATGTTCTTTCCAACGCTCGATAAAATAATTTTCATTATGATGCAAGAGTTGTTCAGAAATTTTTCCGACACGATAAATGTCGAAACAATTATGTCTTTAAGTTGGAGCTGTGATGAATCTATAATAGGATCCCGATGAGAAAAAAAGAATGGGTATCTTCACACAATTGAATATCTACACTTTGGTGTCTCATAGATGATCAATAATGCCAATTTACAGATTTAACATATTTCATTGTTTTTTTAGGTCAAATTCCTGAGCAATTTTGGCAGATTTCGTTTAAAATAGTCACGAGCTATAAACGACATTAAACCAGCTGAATGCATAGAAATATGTGTGTGCATGCCAGCGTATAAATTAGACTATACTGAGATAGTGATTTCATCAACAGAAACATATGCACTGGGCCTGTTACAATACATTAATTTAGACAACATGTTAAATAATTAACCTGTAAGAGGGCACAGCCTGATGTTAATTGTTTTACCAATGTTTTAGAAGGACACACCACTGTGAAACCCATATACTTCCGTTCGATCCTGCGTCAAATACTGTGTTGAACATCAAACTCAAATAATATATTCAATAAGACAATGGTACGTTGATAATTAGTCGATTGCTTGATAAATCAATATACTAAACAGTATATACATCAGTTCATTTGTCAGTGTATTTTCGCCTTTATTGCCTACAAAACGAATGGTGTGTTCTCGTTACACCAGGTCTGCCCTCATATTTTTAGTCTCTCTCTCTCTCTATGTAAACGTGTGAGTATGTGCGTGCGTGCATGCATGTATGTATATATAGTATCATGTGTGTGATTGTGTGTGTGTGTGTTTATATTTTGTGCATGCATACAATTCTAAGAATAATGTATACGTTCCGACAAATCATGCTGTAGCTTGTACTACATTTCTTTATCATATGTAACAGCTCCACACAGAGATATCTGGAAAAAAACAGTGATATTGAATAAATGGTGGATAAGGAAATCCACGAAACTACTAGGTGGAATGAAAGTCGAATATATATATATATATATATATATATATATATATATATATATATATATCTATATATATATATATATATATACATATTTGTGTGTGTGGGTGCGTGTATACTCATATATATACAATCATATATATATACACACGCACATATTATAATGTATGTATATGTATATATATATATATTTATATATATATATATATATATATATATATATATATATATATAAATATATATATATATATATATATATATATATATATATATATATATATATATATATATATATATATATATATATATATATATATATATATATATATATGTATATATATACATATATACATACACATATATATCTATATATGTATACGTACATGTGATCGTGTGTAGTTTCGTACGAATTATAAGCGATGTGTTTTAGATTAAGCTGATTTATCAATTTCAATATGACAGTCTTCCCTCCCAATCGATACAACAATCTATGTAATTATCAAAGATAGAACGCCAGAAGATAAGGCAAATACCAATTTATCTGGGAATACCAATTTAGCTGGGACATAGCCGGGGATGTTGGCATAATTTATAGTCGTATATGGTGAAGATAATAATTTAACCAGTATATTCCCGTGCAAGTGACAAAGCACGAATATCTATTTCCATGATGGTGCGCATAAGATATTGCTTATATTGCAATGAGCCACTGGCAAAATTTGTTTATTGTTTTCTGAGTTTAATCAGCTTTTGGAGTGCAACACAGAGAGCAGATTGCCCTCTAAGAATATGAATCAACTCAAACATCTTATACCATTTAAATCCTATAATCTGAGGACTTTAACGTATTGATATTTCAGGATGTTATATACTCAAATTCCGGCTTTCTTATGCAGGTTCCACTTATTTTGTTATGAATTTTTACAGATTTATATGATTTCAGAGAAGAAATACAACCAAATTAAGTGTATATATTTGACAGATGTGATTAGTATATATACGGAAACAGCCTTTTTATTCAGTATATTTCTGAGTTGTAAGTATTTCATTATTAACAACTGAATCGGACTCCATTCATTCTCATGACTTGGCAGCATACAATTTCGCAAATGTAATCGACTAAAATATCAAAACAGGCAAAAACTCTTATTCAAATGTGTTCGTCACCCACTAAACATGTAGAATTTCAATACTATAAAAGTTTAACCCCTTATACTAAGTTCATGATTTTCACTCATCATGTATAATAGGCGCCGTGCGTATATTAACCTATGATCGTGTATTTGTGTATGGGTTTGTATCTTGCTTTCTTTCTCCATCACATTCTCTGATTATAAATATGCGTATGTGTCTGTGTGTGTCTGTGTACATCTATATACATACATTCTTGTTCTTTTCTTTCGTTCTCCATTCTTTAACTGATGTTAGATAATGAGTATGTGATGTCAGCCTATAAATTCTCAAGTAAAAGCTTTCTTGTATCTAATCTCAGACGTTGTATTCAACATATGTTAAACGATATAACATTCTCAAATTTGAGATTTCTAATGGTTTAAATGACACAGTTCAGGCAATAAGTCATCCGTACAATTTGGTAAGCATTTACAGTTGGATGATTTAGCTTATATAAAAATCAATTTCCTTAGCTGCTAACACAGTGTTGTACTGTTGCGTTCATGATTTTGTGATATTTACTCACTCTATGTACAACCGTACATGCGTTCATATATGAACGCTTATATGTGCATGCATGTGTGTATGCATGTATCTATACACACGTATATATTCGTATACATGCATATATATATGTATATTTATATATATACATATATATATATATATATATATATATATATATATATATATATATATATATATATATATATATATATATATATATATATATATATATATATATATATATATGAGTGAGTGAAGGACAGAGATCAACAATCATTTGCTCTAGTTGAAGATCAACAATGATGATAGAATCATTTTTAAGCCTGTTTTATGGTTCTTATTTTTATCGTTATCTATCTCTAACTTAACTACATATGACCTACTGTGTGAAGACATTGCGTATCGTAGTGACCCCCTGTAATATATAGCTCGTTCTCGTTTACTTTCCTCTCCCAGCTCAATCTTATTTTGAGTCTTCCATATTATATTATACACTGAGAAGTATACATATGAACACACATGCATGCACACACACACACACACACACACACACATACACCGGTGAATGTCATTCAAAATTATGACTTCGTCACACCTAATATTCTGAAAATTTTAGTTGCATCTTTTCTCTTTTATAAATGAAACATCTTTGAAGTTGAAAGTTGCAATGTGATATATGTACACAAACGCACACATATGCATACACACACGCTCACGCGCGGATACGCACACGCACAGGAACATACACACGTACAACACCCACAGGTATCCGAAACATTTATGACACACCTCTCCTTTCTCTCTTAATGTTAGGGCAAATATAGGTAGAAGATTTTTGCACTTAATACATAGGCGCTTTCCTAGAAACCATAGATACAGCAAAATCTTTGACAGTCACACGATAAGAGTTACCTTTTCTTGTGACCCTAATGTTAATCTCGAAACTTAAAGAAGAAGGGATCAGTATTGACATCAAATGGAAAGTCCTCCCTAAAGTGAGTCTACATATTATCGTCTCCAAAAAATCGTCAGTGTGTTCTCTTGAAAAACTTGAGAACCTCCAAGCAATACTAAATTCAAGGAACGAGAATTGTCACATGTGTCCGCATTACAAGAAATGTATATTGTCGGAATTTAAAGGTAGACACCTAGACATTTAGCAAACCATTTAGATCTGGCTTACGTCTGTATGACATGGAATTATTGTAATGTTGATCTCCCTTGTGTTTTTCTTCTTTTCTTCTCTGCAAACGCCTCTTGTTTAAACGACATCTGCTCAAAAGACAAATGACAAACGGTTTTGTTTCCATTTTGATAAATGTTGGAATAAATTATTATTTCCATCAAGAAACCCTGGGTAGCTGTATTTACAAGAATTGTGGGTCTTTTTTATTATAAGGTTATCCTTACTCTGTTAGCCTATGGAGAATGTTTCTACTTGCTGAAGCATTACTACATAACATATGTATACATATATGCACACACACACACACACACACATGAATATAGATATGGTTATAGGTATATTTCCGTGTGTGTATGTGAAAGTATATGTAATAATGAGTGTTATTTCTTCTTCGGTTGCTTAACTATTTCTGTGAATATTTTTTATGAAACTTCAATGAATTAAATTACATTTTATTATATGCCCAATTTTGCAGTCGTACACGTAATGAGAATGGAAGAAGAATAGAAACCGATAATTATTGGAATTAGAACTCATAAATATATTTTTATCATCTCCAAATCCATGAGAATATATTTTATTTTTAAGCGGGGTGTTGTAGTATTGTCAGAACACATTATTATTGCATTTTATTATTCCGAGCTTCAAATTTTAACTTTATTTCTATTTTCATAGTGAAGAAAATATTTTTTAGAATTTCATATATTACAAGTCTTAAACTATAAAATGAATACTCACAAATATTAAATACCGGAGAACAAATAAATTCATTTCAATTAATTTAACTCACATTATATATGGAAATATGAAGTATTATCTGAAGATCTTATTTCAATTTGGTTGAAATTGTAGAAAGTTCTTTCGTTGAATTGTATTTTAAAAAATTGTAAAATAAATAACAATCCGTCTAATTGATTTGGATTGGATTAATTTTACGCAGACGATCTTTTACTTGTCTTTCGTAACTAATACGTTATAGAAACGCATGAATATTGAAAAATCGTCTTTAACTATATGAATATATATGCATTTGGCAATGACAATATACTCATATTTTGAACTTTAGTATCTAGTAAACACATTTAAAATAATTTGCATAAATTTATGTAGCATAGATTTTGCTTGTTTTTCAAGATCATTTGAGAAGTTTATGAATCGCATTTTACCATATAATCACATTTTGCCATATAAATATGGACCTTCCCTTCTCGTATATGATGTAGTATTTAGAAGTATGTAATTTGATGTGGCTAAAGTAGATGTCTGAGAAACATTAGTAGATTCCGTTGTTTTATGAAGTTGAAAGTTTCTATGGGGAAGGATTTCAAAACTTTTCTGAAGCATTAATTATCCTGAGTTTCACGAGTTTCAGTGCACGACTTAGTCCTGCTTAATACTTAAAGTCTGCAGAGGAGTTATTTTGAGGCCGGTATATCACGCATAATTGTTCACTCCAGTGCAGTCTTGAACAAGTTCCTGTTTAGACATTCAATTATAAACAGACGTTCTATTGCCCCATTAAAAACGTGATCATATACGCGAGGGACTAGGGTAAAATATCTAATATTCTTACCATGCTCCGTTGGCGGAACAGGCATGCTGCATCCGTTTCAATGCACCATGTATATGTATATATATATATATATATATATATATATATATATATATATACCGGAGTAAGCACATGAAATGTGCAACAAGGTGGAAAAAAGAGTACTCAAATACCAGAGGTAGAGTAATATGCTTTATTTAAAAGCAGCAGAAATATAACAAAAAAACCGTTACTCTGAGTTTCACGTTCCCGTTGATCGGACAGTTTCTAACAAAACTGTCCGATGAACGGGAACGTGAAACTCAGAGTAACGTTTTTTTTTGGTTATATTTCTGCTGCTTTTAAATAAAGTATATATATATATATATATATATATATATATATATATATATATATATATATATATATATATATATATATATGTATGTATGTATATGTATATAATTTCTGACAGATTTTAAATTTATCTCTCTGATGAAAATTAAATATTTACAGAGTTATAGATCATACAGGCATTTCCTTCTTGTAATTCAACAAGTGTTTTTTTACGTGTAAGTATGATACATTAATTATTTTTTTCTGGCAAGGATAGTCAGTTTAGTCTCACTGAATCAATATTATTCGAGAATATCATGAGTGCAATATATTAATCAGGTATCTTAGATAATGATGGTCGTTACCATAATTTTTGACAATGTTCTGTATACTAATCTAATGTCTCTATAATATTCTGGAATATAGTATGAAAGAAGATATAATATATGTCTTCCCTCTAATGTGCGCTATACACTATCTTGCTCATTGTTTCCAAAGTATGTGAAATTGCCTGATCTCTATTTTCTAATATGATTCAAGTGTATAATCTAGAAAATCTGCTTACTGTCTGGAGTAGTGCTGCTTAATGTTCAACAACTGCAGCTTACATCTTGCTACCCGCTTCAATCGATGATTTATTATCTTCCTGTCGTATGTGGATTTAATTTCAATTGATGTAGCAAGAAAGGAAGGAGAAAGAAGGAAGTCCTCTTCGAATTTTGTTCCTTTCAGAAACGATGGTCTTTGTTATAACTCCATCTTTTCAATGTATACCCATAATGTCTACAATTCAACATCGGCGTGTTTAATACATTTGCGTACGATTAAAACGTTTTAAGGTTCAATTTTCACTGATACACTTGAGTGAAACAATACTAAAAACATTGTTATAGTCTATCCATTCCAAACACAAAATTGTATTACGTTTTCAGGCATTCTGGTCGGTAAAACAAGCTCTAGTCATGTAAAGCAGTCAATTAAATCGATTCTAAACTTGCGTGAATATATCTGGCGTGCGTTTACGTTAGAAATATCAATATCACTATTATTGGTTCAATTTCACTTCTTAGGGCTCTCGATTTCAGTTGCGCCGTTTAATTCTGAAAGAGCACACAACTTGTTGTCAAATATCGCACAGGGTCTCTTTTCACGATATTTAACACCCAAGTACCAATCAAAAGTTCTTTGCTGTCCGAATAAAGCAGTTTTCTAAGCGTGTTCTATCCTCATGTCAGTCCCAGTTTCGTCAACAATTTTTTCAAACCTGGGTGTATCCCAGTGCCCCTACAACTACTAGGATAACAGTTACTCTCTTTTTTACCCACATTCGTGCAAATTTCCTATTTTGCTAGCTTGTATTTCTCAATCGTTTCTAATTCTTGCTCACCCACTCGTACATCACCAGTTATGGCAATATCTATGATTTTGGTTTCCTTCGACTTGTTATCAGCTTCAACAATGGATGATCTCCGAGAATCAATCATTTATTCACACTGGATTTTAACATTCCACAAGATGTTCTCTTCGTTATTCTCCGTGACGTTTTGTTGTTTATGCTCGTACCATTTCAATGTCCTTTGAAGGCTGCTATTGTCCCACAACCTCCAATGTACATACTTAGCTACGTTATCATGCTTCCTTTGCGTTCTGTTTGGGCCAATTTGCTAAACTTATTCACAGTGAGACTGTTTCACTTTTGATGTCACACATCCTACAAAGGGGCGTTTCACTGCTCTGGCCTGTTTGGAACTTGGTGTATTTAGTTCTAAAATCTCGCTCCTGAACGCTGCATGTCAACGACTCAGTGCTGGTTTTTCTGTCTATTTCATCAAGCATCTTCTTTGTTCATCTAATAGCACCTGCACCATATCGCATTTAAGAGACAGCCCATGTATTCATTGCGCAGACGTTGTTATTTCTATTGAGTCTACTCTCCATAATTAACTTGTTTCTCGTGTGTTATTCTCACTTAAAGATTCCATTCACCTCACTCTCCTTCAATTTTTCATATTCTAAAATACCCAAACACTTATATCTATCCACCTCAACATATGTAATTCTCACGCCGATGAGTTGTTCTACACTATCAGATGACACTACTTTGCGTTTTTCTTTCATGAGCATACCGCACTTTTCATCCCAAATTCCTCCTCGATATTCTAAATGAATATCTGCACTGTTGAAACCAGACCGTTTATTTCACGCTCGATCTTACTGAAGTTCTTTAAGTCATCCATATACAACTTTTCAATGTGAAATCCGATCGTAAATTATGTAATAAGTGCGTGAGTGGTTTCATACAAATCATAAACAGCAATGGTGACAAACTCTCTCCCTAATATATGCTTCTCCTGGTGTTAATTGTCGCCAACATTCTCTAAATTATGTTAACTCTGTATTCCAGTCCTTCATTGATCTGATAAAATTCAAAATGTTACCAGACATGTGTGTAAATCCAGAAATGGGATACTATGTCATAATCTTTCATATAATCGATCGACACCATACTCAAATATGTATGCCTTTTCTTACAGGCGTACAGCACCATTCTGTCTATCAGAAGTGGATCTTTCTTCCTTCGGCTTTTCGGCTTTTCTTCCTGTATCCTTTCTTCTAATCAATTAAGAGCAAATGCCACGAGAGCCACTGTCTGGTACTGCATCAGCGCATTTATCATCATCATCATCATCATCATCATCATCATCATCATCATCATCATCATCATCATCATCATCATCATCATCATTATTATTATCATTATTATTATTATTATTATTATTATTCAGTAGTCTTATTTTTATCACGTGCTTTCACTGCACTACCGAGCGAAGCTGTGTACCTTGGATATGTGCTTGGGTATTTGTTAGGATGCTGCTATCTTTACTGCATTGAAAATGGTTTACGCAGGATGTCTGCAGTGCCTAGTAGTGCTATTTTCTGTATGTTATATATAATTTTAAGTCCTGGTGTTTTTGCTATGTATATGATTTTTTTATCATACCTAATGCGCCTGCTACAATAGGAATTGTTTCTGTTTTTAGACTCCACATTCGGGTTACCTCTATTTCTTGGTTTTTGTATTTTGAAAGTTTCTCAGTTTCTTTTAAAGAAACATTGTCTTCTGATGGTATTAATGCATCAATTAGAAAGCGTTCTTTTCTAGATGATCTTCGACAATTATATCCAGCATATTGGCCTTAATTTCTCTGTGTATATTAGCATATTCCATAGTATGGTTGATTTCTCATTTTCTGTGACTTTATTGCATGTGCCGTATTATTGTTGTTGTTGTTGTCGTCGTCGTGGTCGTCATCGCCATTGTCATCCTCATCACCATAATTAATTCTGGTTGTCAAATCCTGCAGTATAGTATTTGTTGCAGTCAGATTCAGTCAAATTCATGACATTCATTCATCCCAGGCTTTAATTATGAACTTTAAAAAACAGATAATGTCAAACCTGGGTTTGACACAGTTACATACATGAAACATTATATACAACTCCCATCTATTGTCTCAAAACATCAAAGAAAAGATGTTTCGAGAGATTGCAATTTGTAAGATATTAGTTTCTTACATTCACAAGCCTCGGTAAATTCTACACATTTTAGATCATTTTCTACGTACTTTTGAGGACAGAGAACTTGCTAAATCACACGTGGCAAATTTAGTCATATGTAGAGCACTTGCAGCTGATTTTCGTGAAATTCAGTTGAATATATAGCTCACACGACGATTTTCCAGTGTAAATAGATTTTTTTTATTACATTTATTAAATCAGTAGTATTCCCTTTATATCAGCTCAGATATAGCATTTTATCCATGAATCCCTGTCAGCAATGATTTTATAACCATATTAATGCATTATTGACGTTCTTTTTTTATGTTACTTTCTATTTCAGTATACTTTAAGAGCATTATAAATCAATAAATGCCTCACTGCATCTACAGTAAGAGTCATTGGGGTTAAAGTAATTGCTTATAATCTCTATTCAGGGAATAGTATTTTTCTTCAATCTTCTTTGATGCTGCAAACCTTAAAAGAGTAAAATAATGCTTTTTCTACCTTTATCATACGACATCTGTTTTGAGATAATTCTCTTAAACACTTTACATTATTCCCTTATATTTTATTGGCAATATTCGAAAAAAATCGAAAGTTTTTATTGTTTTCATTAATATTATTATTATTATTATTATTATTATTATTATTATTATTATTATTATTGTTATTATCATTGTTATTATCATTATTATTATTATTATTATTATTGTCGTTGTTATTATTATCGCTGATAATTTCATTGTCTCATTGTAGTTATTCTTTTGTCGTGGTTGTTATTGTTATACATTAGTTAGCACATATTAAGTGAAATATCTACAGTTCAGCTGCATTTTTCAGGATTGACCTAAAAATGTTTGATGCATAAAAACATGAACTTGCTGAGCTCACATTTACCGTGAATATTTCAAACAATCATATTCATCTACACTGTATTCCAATTTTGGATTCTTATCTTCATGAAATATTTTTCCCCCAGTCGTGATCTTAATGGCAGACTGGATGCGGGTTAAAAACCTTTATTTCTAAACTAAAGCTAATATTGGATTCTGCCATGAACAAATCTAAGGATTACGTATGACCATTAATGCACATTGAAAAGATGGAAAATAGGGGAAAACTTATCAGTGCATCCTGTAATATCATAAATGTAAAAAAAATGGTCATTTAAAAAAAGTTTCAAACGTCTGATTTTGACAGCGACATCGTTAAGTATGTATGAATGTATGAATGTATGCATGTGTGTATGTATGTATGTGTGCGGATTTGTATGTATGTATATGTACGGATTTGCATGCATGTATATATATATATATATATGTATATATATATATATATATATATATATATATATATATATATATATATATATATATATATATATATATATATATATATATATATATATATATATATATATATATATATACATACATACATATGCATGATCTTTATTTGTGTTATATTGTGTTATATTCAAATATTTTGGGAATTTAACACCTAAGAATTTGGTCTGATTTTGACAGCGCCATCGTTAAGTATGTATGAATGTATGCATGTGTGTATGTATGTATATGTACGGATTTGCATGCATGTATATATATATATATGTATATATATATATATATATATATATATATATATATATATATATATATATATATATATATATATATATATATATATATATATATATATGTATATATATGTATATATATATATATATATATATATATACATACATATGCATGATCTTTATTTGTCTTATATTGTGTTATATTCAAATATTTGGGGAATTTAACACCTAAGAATTTGGGGAATGTCTAAGAAATTTTTGCTGTGACACTAATAGACTCAATTTGGGGAATACACGTCAGTTTCTTATACTCTTACCTTGTGAAACCGATTATTTCTATCTTTTTTTGTACACATTTGATGAGACATAGCCTAATATACCTATGACATTGGGTATAAATGACAATTGATAGTCAGGGCACAATATTTCAAGTTCCGCATTCTCCATAAATGCTCTTTTCTTCTAGGCTTTTGTTTATTGTATATTAAGATCTGCTGCAGCAGTGTATGACATTTGATCCTTGTCCCACAGAACAATATAAGGTCTGCTATGCTTGCACCGAATGGATGCTTTTATTGGTGCGTTCCACCTGCATTTAATTTTATTAAAGTTTCAAATACTGGTTCTGAAATGTCTGCAGATAGCATTGTAAATAGGTTGTGCAACTATATTATGCCTCAGGAGCAGGTATAGTCTCAGATGTATGTATGTATGTATCTGTCTATCTATCTATCTATCTATCTATCTATCTATCTATCTATCTATCTATCTATCTATCTATCTATCTATTTATGTATATTGTTATGTTTGAAAAAGCAGAGATTCAGATCGCAGTGGTCTGTAAGCAAAAGAAAGTATTAGGCTACTCTCAACACCACAAGTTATCCGATATTTTGATAATGTTTTAAGCCATCCAGCGTGACACAGAGATGTGGCTATTGTTCTTAATAAATATTCAAATAACTTTTTAAAATATTTTGTTTAATGTAATTGAAAAAAAACCTGTAAGAACACCTTTTTATCGTATTAGATTTTTACCGCATTTATTTTATAGTGAAATAATTGTTACTACGGAAAACCGAACCTTAAAATGTACTGTGCCTGAGCTCCGTTTCATGTCACTGTGTTGAGAAAGCCAAGTTGAAATGTGTGGAATATATTATCGTAATTTAGCGACAACCATAACACTTTTTAGAAGCAGCTGTAACGTGAAACATTTAGGGATATTTCATGTTTACTAGCAAGTATCGAGTCCATTGTGTTCCTTGGATTCGACAGACACAGACGTTTTATGACTGTGAACATATCCATCATTGAACGTCAAGATTGGATTGGACGTATATCCATTTAAGTGTATAAACAAGTAATTTTATATAATAGACAGATGGAAAATAAAAAAAATACATCCGCAGACATGTGTTCCGTAGGTTTATGCGAATAATTGAAACAAAAATAATTTAAGAGAAACAACTCAAAGTGGTTAAATGTAAGACAATCGATAATAAGATAAATAAATGCTTGCTCAGTACAATCCACGACATGTGTTTATTATATTGAAATCCTATTCCTTTAAGAAAAAAGTAAGAGGGTGGCTTGTTGCGAGTGAGATCAAGTCCGAATGAAAAGGTGAAATGATATCATGCATTCCCCAAAATTGATATTCCAAGAAAGGAGAAACAGTCTCCTGCATTCAAAATGGATAATTGCTGCGATGAAGACGACTTTTAAGACAGAAACACTGTGCAACAGCCGGCCTCTTATGTACACCCAATCAGAGTATGTCTTATGTTTAACAAATTACAGAGATTCCTTGATTCTTTACAGTCTTTTTTTTTTTTTTGAAGAAGCAAACTATTTCCTTACATTTCTCTCGACGGTAAAATTGTTTTTTAATAAAAGTTTCACTCTATATTTTATTGAAAATACATGTATTATTCAATTGATATAAGAGTATGAACACGTACATACATACACACGCACATATGTGTATGTATATATATATATATTACCGAAGTAATAGGTTTGTTAAATATGCTTGTGATATATTTCAACTGCTAAAAGGCACGTTCAACTCCAGCTACTGTAAAGACAATATTTCTTTTATGGTAACAATGTGTCAAAACACCCTATCTGTTCCGTTTCGAAGTTTCTAGCTCGTTGGCTTTTATCAATGGGAAGTGCCTAAGAGATGAAACTCTGAAAAGATCTTATAAAGTGATAGTCCTCTGTATAATACAGTCAGAAACGATAACTACAGTTAATTTGCTTTTTAGCAGTTGAAATATGTTATGAATATATTTTACGTAACCTAAACTTGCTTATGCTCAAACACTGCTTGGTGCTAATATTTCGGTAATTTCCAGGATATACCTACGAAAATCATTCAACAACGTTTACTGTATTTTACATAAAGCTATAGTTTTATAAGGTTGGTTCAGAGTTGCCCCTCTTAGGTACTACCCATTGATAAAAGCCAACTAGCTAGAAACATCGATGTCTGTGAATCTTGATAGATGGTGACATTCAACAGAGGACGTTTTTACACCTTTTTAGCCTAAGAGAAGACTTTCTACAACTGTAACTGCAGTGAGTTTGCCTTGTAGCAGTTGAAATATGTTAGAAACATATTTTAACTAACCTAAACTTCACCTATATATACGCACACACACGCACACAAATCTATCAGATTCAATAGACTCTTTGTACATCAACAAGTAGGATGAAACAAATGGCTAGATGCAGTAATTTAGGTTCACGGTGAGGTAAATAATAATGAAGTTGACAATTGTTGGTAGGATACTGTGGATATGTAATTACCAGATGCAATTTAAATCATCGATCCGAATAAGTCGTTGGTTCGTGGTATGGCGTAGATATAAAAAGAGAACGGAAATTGGGTTTGAAATTTATGAAAGCTGTTTTGGTAGAAGTTTATTAATGTATTCATAGTTTTCATCATATGATGTAATATATGACTACAACAATAGAATTCTTCTGAAACAGCTGTCGTCAATTTTAAAGCACATTTGTGTTCTCTTTATATACTTGCGTTTGTGTGTGTGTGTGTGTGTGTGTGTGTGTGCGTGTGCGCGTATGTATGTGTTTGTGTGTGCGTGCGTGTGCGTGTGTGTATGTATGCTTCTGATTGCGTATGTGTGTGAGTGTGCATACATATATGCACATATACACGTACCATTTAGTTTTTCCGCATTATGATATATAATTACATTCATAAGTTCCATTGAATAGTTTCCCTCTATTAATTATATTATTTCTTTGTTAATTGAAACTAACATATATTCATACATATAAAGACAACTTTACCAACCACTGTGAATGCTTACTCACCTCTTTCACTCTCGTTTTCTCTCTATACTTCCTTGTGTATATATGTGAGTGCTTGCGTACGATTGTGGGTATATGTATTAGTGTGAGTGCGTCTGTGAGTTTATGTGTACTTGTTGTGTGTGTGTGTGTGTGTAGAGGGAAGGGACCGAGGGAGAGAGCGAAGGAGAGAAAGAGAGAGAGATGGAGTGTTACACGAGGGATAATTCCTTCGAACAAATCAAATGCTCAAGGATTTCGGATATATTGTATGTGAGCTTCTTCTGAGACAGCCAGTCAATTTATCAACAGGATTCTCACATACCTTACACATATTTATCGAATAGTTTGAGGATTTTAATAGGGATAATAGATAAAGAGCTTTGTAGAAGGTTTTAATCCTATCTCTGACCACATTCCTTCAAGAGGATACAAAATGTGACTGAGGATTTCTAAATGTTTAGATTATTCTCAGAATTGAGGGCCCATCCTTTAATGCCATGCTGCAAAGGTCCATGAATTAATCTAGCTTGGTCTCTTCAATATGTATATTTTGGTTAATACTGTCCCAGAATTATACATTATTCATTTCTATCACCATAAGTTTCTTAAATATATGAGGGTTCGTATCCATCCTCTATGCACCTCTCTTGCAATTCACTGATTATATACGTTGTTCTCTTCCTCATGTTTGGTATCTAAATCTATGTTAAGATTTTTTTTTTCTAGCGATTCAATAACATCCTGGTACGACAGATAAATAGATGATCACGAGATTCACAAGGATTTAACAGTTATCTGATTTTAAATCTCTACGTACGTACATAAGTATATTTGTACACAAATACGTAAACAGAGATAGAAAATAAAAAGTAAAATGCGAAGGCTGAGCGGGTGGAGAGTAAGGAAATGTTGAGAATATAGCTTTTCAAAATAGCCACAGAAAACTACCACACGAAGCGACATGTGTTGTTATAATCACATTTAAGACCTTGTAATAGATTGCATTATATTTCGTCAACATCGTATTCTATAAATATCAGTTGCACAGAAATTCATTAACAAAACACGCAATAATAATTTTACGATTTATTTGATGTTTTCTTGTATTAAGAGAGCTGTGGATAACGTTTACTTACTTAAAACATTTACACTACCTGTATTACAAATTTAAAGTTTTGAAATATTCCTAAGCATTTGAGATATCTAAACTGAGGGGGTATCTCAAACAACAACAGACTTTTCTTGAGGTACTAATAATTTATATATCAAGTAAATAAATACGATGGTATTCATATAGCTATATTCTAATTTTTTAAAAAACATAGTTACAGAAAGCCAAGTATTCAAGTGTATGCAGTCATATTAGTGCACGAGCTGACCAGCATGTATCGATAGACAATGACTACAGATCATTCCAGGTACACACACGCACACAACTCTTCTCTCTCAATTTCCTTCTGTTTATACGCATGTGTGTGAATATGTGTGTATACGTGTGTATGTATATATATATATATATATATATAGTTCAAAAACACAATAACAAAAAAACAAAAAAACAAAAAAACAACAAAGTGAGGACGTGATATGGATAGTATTATTGGACGCTCAGGAAAGGAAAGAGAGAGTGTATGACGTTTCGGGCGTAGCCCTTCGTCGGAAAGATGGAAAGTTCGGAGAATGGAAGAACGGAGAAAGAGGAAAATGGTACCGATGCCCACGAGGTTACATGAGGTTATATATATATATATATATATATATATATATATATATATATATATATATATATATATGAAGAAATCGGAGTCAAGAAGGAGTACGTTTAGACATTTATTTATTATTCATTACAATTGTTTCGACGCAACGAGGTTCCCCAAGAATACAAGTATTTGTTCATTCAACTGTTTGTTTAAATAATGGGATCTAGTTGTGTTTCACTCTATGGGAGTGATCGTGTGAAAGTCAGCACGAAAGGTTAGAGATAAGTAGAGAGATTTGTACATGAGTACATATATCTGTCTATGCATGTACATGTGTGTGTGTTTGAGTAACAGTGTGTATATAAAAATATGCTCTTCGCATATGTATGTTCAAGTCAAAGTCGTAAGTTTACTTACTTATGTGTATGTACAAATGCGAGAAGTTACAGAACCATAGACATATCCTTCACGCTGGCACAAGTATACAGGAGTAAAAAAGATGAGATCAGTTAATGAATGTCGTCGATGTTTTAGATTATATAACTTGCAGCATTTTGGGTTTTTTAATTAGAGACCGTACAATTGTTGTCTCTCATTATTTTTTCTCCTCTCACAAGACTGTGTCTGAGACATTGACAATCCACTCTTCACAGCGTGTGTGCATGTGTGCATGTTTGTGCGTTCGTGCTTTGGTTCGCGCGCCTAAGCGTATATATATATATATATATATATATATATATATATATATATATATATATATACACGCACACACGCACACATAAATACATGCATACATTTATATACATATATATATATATATATATATATATATATATATATATATATATATATATATGTGTGTGTGTGTGTGTGTGTGTGTGTGTGTGTGTGTGTGTGAGTGTGTGTGTGTGTATATAATGTATAAATATACATATACACATATGCATACATGCACTAATGTGTAAATGCATATGGATAGAACCAAACTTATAACACATTTGAATAACCACATTTTACAATACACATTTCCCATATTACAAATTTATGCTCAGCAATATTAATGTTTGCTTAAATGCTGGCAACCATGCGCGCGCGCACAAGTGCGATGTTTACGTAAATATATTTCCACCACGCAGACAATTCAGAGTAATTTCGAGGTTTTGGCCAGCTAATGCGTTATTGCCCAATGATGGCATAATGGGAAATTGATGGTATCATAACTTAACAAGAATACACGCGCGCGTGCGCACGCACACACACACACACACACTTACATAACTGCCCATGTCAACAGATAATTCAGCGTCTATCTTAGGTTTTCAGCTCACATCAACACAACATTATAAGCTTCCGCTATGTCGAATACTGTTGTCGTCTTGTCATGGACATTGTTACCAACTCTGAAATGTTCTATCTTGTAACATTTCGTTATGTCAGCATTCAACTTTTTTTCATATTGTCTCCTACTAAAATGAGAGAAGATTCATATGAGTACCAGAAATCGTCTCCTTACATGATTGGAAATTGTATTTCCACATATATTTTTCCTAATATAGAGTGTGTCACCATATCATTATGCTGTTTATTCGTTCAAAATGCTCTACACTTCCTGAATTTGACATATTGATATATCTAATGGTGATGGTTTAACCCGATACTATGAATTTGTTATCTTTTCAAATTGGATTTGTCCATTCAACAGAACGGTATATTAATTCATAGTTATCCAGATCCCTAAAATATTGGCTTTGTAAAGGTATGCATTTATGGGTGTTCAGCAGCTCTGAATTTCATGTCTTCCTGTGAGGCCCAAAACTCACCATTTCCAGTAATATATTCATGATAATCTTAATTAGCGTCTCTAGTTATTTATCAATCATGGGGTACTTGACGTATTTCCGGATATCGCCGAAGATCGCTGACTGCTATCCATGGCATGTGTAACCATGTGGCCGAGTGTATGTCGAAAAGTTATTGGGTACGAGAGAAAGGTACTACAGATGGAGTGTACCATTGGAATATTCCGATAGAAATACAATTAGTGCTTAAAATTCCCTCTTTATATGTATCTTCAGAAAGGCTTGCTATTTACTCAAGTTCAGTTAAATGTATATCTAATATTGTTACTTCTGTATTCTTGGCTAATGTTTCTATAATCTACGTGTCAGGAACATTGTTAAGAGCCTTCTAGGAGTCAATGCGCTCCATGCTTCTCAGGTAGTCTTTCACTTTCTAATCTTCATTTACGACTTTGCTATTTGGCAGGTGTGCCATGGTTTATATTCTGGAAGTTAATTATTTTGTCCAGATGATTATCTATAATATGTGACCTTATTGCAGATCACATGATAATTGCAGGTCGCATAAATAATCAGCTGTGACCTTATTGCAGTGAAATAGTTATTATACGTAGGTTTTAGGGTTCTTTACTTAAAGATTCTTTTCTCCCTAGCAATGCAAATTTTGTTTTTGGTTCATTTACTATTTTATTAAAAATATTTTCGCCTATTTCATGTATGGTATGTAATGACCCCACTTATCGTACTTATTCAACTCACCCCTGAAATGATGAAACCCAAAATTGATCTCCACAGAATTTTATCTCAGAATGTAAAGACAGAAAAAATGCCGCTAAACATTTTGCCCGGCGTACTAATGATTCTACCAGCTCACCATCTTATGGTTACCAAATATTCTAATCAGAATTTTCGCGTTGTACTATCTCCCCGTACCTTTTAGTTGTTTGTTTATTGAAGTACATGATATCAGTTTTAAGTTGAAATCTCTCACTCATGCCTCACCTAACTACAATTTTTCAGTTTTTGATTTTATTGTTTAAAAAGGTATGTCTTTTTCTCCTGTGGCGATTCGTTCACTGACATGGAATTAGTCGAAGTTATATTGCTTATCTTGTTATTGGAACTGTATTGATCTATACTTTCTATTGCCGAGTTCATCATATTATCTTGGGGGTGAAGTTGAAGTTTTTTTATTTGATGCATAATTATCGACATTCATAAAAATGGCTCTTTTCCTATTTTAAAAGGCTCTTTTGTTTCATGCATTCTTTGATTTTGGAGACAAATATTTTTCCAATATTACATTTCTGTAGTGTTTGTCTCCATGTTTTAAAATTATGTTCCTTTTCGGTTATTTATCTAACGTGGAGGTGCAATGGCCCAGTGGTTAGGGCAACGGACTCACAGTTTTAGGTCGTGGTTTCGATTCTCAGACCAGGCGTTGTGAGTGTTTATTGAGTGAAAACACCTACAGCTCCTAGAGGATCCGGCGGGGGTGGGGGAGATCCCCTGCAGTACTCTTTCAACAAAACTTTCTCTCGCTCTTTCTTCCTGCTTTTGCTGTACCTGTATTTCAAAGGGCCAGCCTTGTCACACTTGGTGTCACGCTGTATTTGCCCGAGAACTACATTAAGGGTACACGTGTATGTGGAGTGCTCAGCCACTTTCACGTTAATTTCACGAGCAGGTTCCTCCATTGATCGGATCGACTGCAGCACGTGTCGTCGTAACCGACGGAGTGCCGTGATTTATCTAATAATTTCGTGCTAATTTCATCTTATTTTCAACGTTCTCTAAATGTTAAACTTGGGTTTCTTATATTACTAAATGTATAGAAATTTTAATATAGGCCTATAAAAGTGAAGATTGCATTTTCCAGTTGTCATTACTATCTGTTTATCCTTAGTCAAGTACTTTTATTCGTTCATTAAAAAAAACGTTCGTGTGCCATTTAATCTTTAACTATTTAAACGTTTATAGTGGTTTCGTATATTGTTTTCCATATTTATGATTTTCTATTGTGGCTTTTTATTCATGTTTGCTTTTGTTCTAATTCAGTTTTTGGTTTGATAATATTTTGTAGGTGTTCTTGTGTCTCATTTCCTGTTGTTATGTGGTTTGTATTGCACCAGCTGACCGTATATACTTTAATACTTTATTTATACTTTTTCAGCATTGTTTTTGGTGTTTGCATCGGTTGGATATTATATTTTTATTATGATATCTTTTTAGATTTTCACTTGTATGTTTAATGGCTTTCTGGCTTTCCAGATGGTTTTGTTGTTTTTGTTTTTGTTGCTGCTGTTATTGTTGTGTTTCCTCTTCTTCTAGTTCTTGTTGCTGTTATTTCTGCTGTTTTTTTTTTTTTGTTATGGCTGTTTTTGCTGCTACTGTTTATGATATTATTGAGTGCTATTTGCATGCCTTCACCAGCCTAACAATCACTTTGCTTTCCATATATGCAGTGTATTTTTGTACTTTCGATCTCTATTTTATCATTCATGATTTCAGAAGTAAATTAAAAGTTTCTTATTTTGAATCAAGTATTAGGTGCATCATGAAGAAAATGCTATTGAAATTTATTCTTCTACTTCTTGCAGGTAAAATATGATGTTAGACACATTCTCTCACTTCTATATTGTACTGCTTGGTATAACTCCCAAGCTTCTCACCAAGATTATAGTACTTTACTTTGCTATGGTAATAATTAATGTCATTTTAATGACGAAGAATATCTCCTGATGTAATATGAGCTTGCTGCTGATTTGTCGGCGTCATAAAATTTAATATTATCTCTAAATGTCAGTCTGATAATCCCCTTGTTTTCAACAGAGTTATGTGAATTTCACCACCAGTATGAAGATTTATGTTACATTACACAGTGTAGTAAAAGCGCAATCCAAATTTAAACATATAAATCAAAATAATACAGTCATCCTTCAAACATTTTGTAAATGTTCTTCCGTTTTACTTGTTGATATACGTTTCAATATTAGTGTATTCGCTACATACCATCTTAAAGTATTCTCTGTGTTACTATAGACAAACCTGCTTGGTGACCATTTGGCAAAAGTTTATCAGAGCTAACAACAAAAACGAAGGATTCCCAGGTCCGAACAAATCCGTACACTTGCAGCTCGGTGACTGGAGACCTAAGTCTATGGCAACGAACGGTATAGTACGTCGATGGACAGACGGGCCGTTGAAATTGTTCGGTGTCTCGTTTGGCCCCGATCTGTAAGTGAACTAGAAATGGGATGAGGTTGACCCAGACTCGCGCATAAATAATGCGACAAGAATTTATATATATATATATATAGTCGCACATATTAAAATGTGTGCTTACGTGAGTATCTGTTGGAGTGTTTAGGAAGTTTTATATTCGAGTATGCATACACATACAGACGCTAGTACATTTACAAACAAATGGATAAAAGAATTGATGACACGCTTCGGAATATGTGGATGTGCATATATTCCTACAAATTTATATAGATATATATCTTACATTGACTGTACAAATGTTAATACGTATGCATGTACATGTTTGTGATTGAGCACGTACGACAACTTCTGTCTGATATAATTAATATTTTTTGTTGCGATGTTCACCGCAATATAATTAATATAATTAACAACACGCAATACCGCAAATAATACTTTCTTATATTTACAAAATTAATGGATACATATATTTTTTTTTTTTTGCAAACCAAATAAAGTATAATTACAT
>NC_142930.1:103265245-103270245 GCF_046866305.1 Octopus bimaculoides | reverse complement strand
TGGCTCCATTCTGCGAAGATGATTCCCTTAACTAGCATTTCTTCAGGGGTTAATTTTTTTTTTTTTTTGTAATTGTTTTGTGAATTTGATTAATCTGCATATCAAAATAAAATTTTAAATGTATTCCTTCAGTGTAATATTTTTCTCCCATTGCGCTAAAAATTCCACATCATTATATTATTTTAGATAATGAGCTATATTTTAAGAACACTTTCGTTAATGTCAGACGATACGTTTTTCAGATCGATAATAAACGGTAAACTATTTGAGTTTGAGAATCAATCAACATGATAATACATGTACTTTATATAAAACTGTATGCTATGTTGTGTGTGTGTGTGTGCGTGTGTGTGTGTGTGTGTGTGTATTTCTTTGAACCACTTTGTATTAATGCATATACGCATGTATGTATTCATTTATTTATGCATATATGTAAGCATCTATGTGTATAGCGACACACATTATGGGACGAGAATATATTTGGCACTTCGTGTAACGTAGGTACAATAATTTCACGGTTTTGTAAAATCAATGGTGCATATGTAAATTAATAATTACATGACTAATATTTGAAATAATATATTTATTAAGATGAAATTAAATAAGACCTTCTCATTTGTAATTTATACAATAAATACGTTCGTAATTATAATACTGTTTAAATATGAATTAATTAATGACGTAAACTAATGATTAATTCCAGAAATGTCATCGTGACGAAACACCCGACAATTAATATCATTAGTATTGATTTCATTCATACGTATTAGATACGCCGATTTTGTTCATGTAACTATCCATTGTGTATGTGAGCGCGTGCTTCTGTGTAAAGATGTTGTTGAGAAATATCACGTATTCAACTTAAGGGTAGCATAACTGGGTTTTACCCACTTTAATAATGGTCCGCTGGGTTTCAGTATGTACTGGTTTAAAAACTTATGTAGTATTATGCTAATGAGATCAGTATCCAATAAAATGAAATACCTTTCCTCACGCTAATATAAGTAATCAAAACTAGCATTAATATAATCGCATATTGATTCATATAATGTTGCCTTATCATTATGAAGCGGCTTTGTTATTATATCAATATATATATATATATATATATATATATATATATATATATATATATATATATATATATATATATATATATATATTTCACTTTGTTAAAAATGTGATATTTGGATAAATAATACAACGTCCCGTTTGCACTTGGGTTTGTGAAATGCTAAAACATTAAGAGGCACCTCTGTCCAAATCTGTTTAGATGTAATTTTTTAACGTAAGTATAACTTTGCTCATGAGTTAATGAAGTGAGGTTCAGTAAGATTGGATAAGTCCACAAGAGTTTCTTTCATGGATTCAACAAACGTGTATGATAGTAGAACAAAAATTGTATTATTCAGACGTCGTGATAGGATAATTTTTGAGTTTATAATATAATATTTACTTACGATATTATAATATTATAATATAATATTTACTTACGATATTATAATATTATAATATAATATTTACTTACGATATTATAATATTATAATATAATATTTACTTACGATATTTTAATATTATAATATTATAATATAATATTTACTTACGATATTTTAATATTATAATATTATAATATTATGATATAATGTTTACTTACGATATTATAATATTATAATATAATATTTACTTACGATATCTTAATATTATAATATTATAATATAATATTTACTTACGACATAATAATATTAAAATATAATCTTTACTTACGATATTTCCATTACCTTCATTAATTAATAATACTTTCATATGCATGACCTCAGCATATCAACACTGATTCTCTTTTGTTATTGCTTACCCATGAGTAAAGGAAGGCAATGCCCATGATGCTATGAGGGCACAAGTGACACTTTGTATTAAAAGCACATTAATTTTTCGCTCAATTACATATTTCTCAAGGATAGAGAGAAATTTATTTAACTTATTTGCATTTTGATATTAAAGCTAAGAACACAAAAATATCCATAAATTTTAAATATTTACCACTTGTAGAATAAGATATTTTATATTGTATTTCAGTCAATACGGCAATAAGCAGGAAAGAGAAACTAGGACCAGCTTACATGTCATCTATTTTGTGCGTGGCAAACTCATTGAGACAGGAAGCTTGGTCTTAAAATTATATTTCTCTGTCGAGCGTGTATTTATCTTTGGATTATATTATTAGATTACTTATGTTCGTTTATAATGTTGTACTTTTACGTCTGCAAAAATATGCTTTTATGTTACTTATATCTCTTTACATTGGTTTATTTATGCATTTTTAAAATGTTCATCATCTCTCGTATCCCTTTCTATTAAATATCACCAAAGACTAAGTTTTATGAATTTGTACCTTTGACATTTTCTTAATATGTAGTTTTGTCTATAACTGAAATGTAATAATGATTAAAATATGTTAAATATTTAATATCCTCTTCATTGCAAACTACAAAAAAATCAGCTGACAAAATGCAGAAAAATATGTCTCGAACTGCCTAATGTTTCTTTCTCTTAAGCCATCATTATACAAAGAGTAGTCAGCTGCTGCTCCAGAAGTCTAAGAATTTTGTTTAACTCTAGTTTGTATACATAATAAATACCTATAAGTTACCTATCTACTACATCTTTTATGCCGTGCATAGAAGATGGATAAATTTTGTTATTGTTGTTGTTTTTATCTGATGAAGTCATAAGAAGCCTACTGTAGAAACAAATCAAAATAAATCCATATATATAAGCGTGTGTGATATTCAACATTTATTATTATAACTTTCTTTTTTTTACTTTCCATACGGAGGTTAAATTTCATGTTATGTACAAAAATTATGTATCATACTTACTAAAAGTTGTGGTATGAAGTAATTCGTCTCAAACCCACACACCCGCGCGCGCGCGCACACACGCACACACACATACAAACTTACACAAAATATTTACACTTGGTGCTAAGGTGGAGAGCTGGTTGAATCGTTAACATACTAAACAAAAATGCTTAGCGGCATTTTGGCCGTGTCTACTTTCTGAGTTCAAATTCGGACGAGGTCACCTTTGCATTTCATCCTTTCGGTGTCGATAGAATAAATATCAGTTGAGGATTGGGATCAATGTAACCTGCTTAACTCCATTCCTAACATTGCTGGGCTTGTGCCAAAATTTGAAACCAATATTTACTCTTGGTGAAATGACATATATACAAAGCCAGTCACAAGCACAGTCAAACTGAAAGAACAGAGTGGGAAAGAAATAAAACAGAAATAGTTTATGAGGATAAAATAAAGGGGTTGTGCAGAATACCTTTACACAAAAAGTTACACAGAAAATGAGAAGCACAAATAAACATTTCACGAATTTTGGCTTTCCATGTTTCACAATATCCACAGCGAGTGATTGCTAATTTTTGAGTATGCACCACCGCCCTCTACTTCCTCTTGAGACAATGTGTCGTCCTCAAGGACTCTGTTTTTAAAACTGGTGTAAATTAGTTTGATAACCTAACTAAAATTTCTTCCTATAATCAAACTATTCCCATTGTCTTCAATAACAGTACGAATGGATTACACGGTGATATTACTCTTATTATCACAAAAGTAATTTGACTGTTCATATTCCAGTGTATTTGCTCTGATAATATATTCTTGTGGGATTAAATTTGCTTTTCATCAATTCAAGGTCAATAAAGTAACCTCCAAGAACAGAAATAGAGTACTCTCCCTACTTCTATCTTTCTCTATTTATTCCTCTTTTCTATGAACCACGATCGTAATAGTAAAGCGCAGATGTTTCCATCAGTATCACATCGTTCCGAGCTTAAAATCGCATTAAGGCACCAATAATTGAGGAATACTCTCCAGATCACAATTACTCAACGTCCTTTGTTCGCAGACCCGTCTGTTTTCATTGCAAGTAATACTACAACTTCAGTTATAATAATTCAAGACTAATGTTGACTTCAAACTTTGGCACAAGACCAACAATATCAGATTTGATTTTTCGAACCCAGTGTTCAACTGGTACTTATTTTATCAACCCCGAAACGATGAAAGGCAATTGAACTCAGAACCTCAAGACGGTCGTAATATCGGTAAGCACTTTGCTAAGAGTACTAACGATTCTACTAGTTCGCCGCCTTATTTTAGGCTAATCATGAATTCCAGTTTTACCACAAGGTCAATAATTTTGGGACAGGTATAAGTCGACTACTTCAACATCATTGCTTGACTGGTACTTAGTTTATCGACACGGAAAGGATGAAAGGCAATGTCGACCTCGGCGAAATCTGAACTCAAAATTTAGCGACGTGTAAAATGCTGCTAAGCATGTTGTCACAAACCTTTTGCTGCTAAGCATTTTTACCGACGTGCTTAAGTTTTTGCTAGAGCGTCGCCTTATTCAAAACCAATATTATAAACATATATGGTACAGGAGAAAATGGTTTTAGAGGAAGAATTGTTTGAGTATTTTCTGCCGTATAACAGCGGTTGTCAATTTCCAGCTGCTATAACCTATAAATAATGTCAAGTAGATATCAGAAATATTCTTCGAATAGAACACATGTTAAATTTGAATTCAATATTTTCATCATTATTACAACCACTATGCTTAAGAAGTCAAACTTGCATACATATCTCTAAAAGTAATCTAAACGATAAGAAACTAACTCATTGTGACAGGCATACGCAAATATTTAAAAATTTATAGTGTCTATCACAAAAGAAATTACTAAAATCATTTTCTTTCTCTTTTCTTTTACTGAAGAACTAGAAATATATCAGATTGATGACTTGCAACAATCATATTCGTGTTGTGTAGAATTTGATGTCAAAAGACAAGGATATAACTTGTTCTTAGTTTGCAAATTCTTTCTGTTTTTAGGCTAGTTTCTTTTTTTTTAATATACAGAAGAGATTCGTATTCAAGTAGAAATATCAATAATACCATGTCGTGAAAAACGGTGGAAGGCTTCA
>NC_142930.1:103217745-103262745 GCF_046866305.1 Octopus bimaculoides | reverse complement strand
GTCTTTCAACTAAGGACGAATTAAATTAAGCTGGCGTGCGTGGAAATACGGTCTTATGGCAGGTATACAAGATTTCATAGACACAGGGAGGAATAACGATGTTGCACGCACAACGGCCAGCCAAGAAAGAAAGATCAGGCTTGGCCGAACGCCGATCACATGGGAAGAGAAGAGAGAGAGGTAGAAGCAGAGGGACAAAAGAATTAAGGCGGGGCAAGAAAAAGTGACAGGGACACAGTGAAGTGAAAAGTGATATATATATATATATATATATATATATATATATATATATATATATATATATATATATATATATATATATATATACAACTTTATTTCCTGTGCCTTGTGCATTTATTTGAATAATGTATCCCTTTACGTATAAAAGAAAAGATATTGAATGAAATCCATTGTCATATACGTGTAATTTCCCATCTGGAAGATATAACTATATCTCACTCAACTCCTTTAGAAATGTTACTTGAGTCTCGATTAGATATAAACAAATCAACAAATGCCAGACCGTATTAGGTTTTAATGAAAATAATATAATACGCCTCTTATGTATTTTCTGGATGCAGTAGCTTTTGAAGAAGTAATGTCAAACAGATAAGGTTATAGCGTTGTGAAAAGGGCTTCCCACGCAATTACTGTTGCGCAATAGCATTTCTCGAGATAACGTAATAGTAAAACAGAGTTTTTCATTGGGACAATGACTTATTTTTTGTTAATTCACGTATCGGAATAGATGATTAGATATTTGCTAGTAATTTTATTGAAGCGTGAAGGGAAAAACAAACATGATTAGCTGTAATGGATTTTAAACTCAAACATATAATTTTATAGTATTAGAAAATAGACGCTTTCTCCGTAGTTGATTCACTCAAGCTATTATGCACTAATACCTATGATTAATACTAAAAGGTGAGACAGAGCATAACAAAACTACATCTGTTGGGTTGTAGAAAATTCCATTTGTCCGGTTGAAATATGACAGATGTTTGTAGGACATCTGTCTTATTTCGGTTAAAGAGCATTAGTTTCTCTTCTTGATAGTTTATTTCCAGGGCGCATTTAATCATGTCGAGAACTGTTTGCTACAAAGATTATTCACGTCTATTCTCTAAATCCGGTTTCTAGTACTTGTCGTGAAAACCACTGCAGACATAAATGCAACTAATTAGCTGTAAGAAAATTATGTTTGATTGAGATGACGCTTTTACGATTTGTTCATACAGCGTAGTATTGAACTTAAAATTCGCTTCGACAATATTTCATGTTAGAATGTACATAGACGTAACTAAAAACAATTAGTCTTTCGTTTCACTCTCCTCAAAAAAATACGTGAGTAATGTTATTTACCAGTAGGTTGCTTACGTTACTTATATAGGACCAGGTCTTCAAAACTGCATTATTTGTAACATCTAGTACAGAAGTCTGCAGTCTTTTAATATATCAGGCCAAGTTGTACCACCAAATTTAAATGCAGAATTTTGCAATTATCGAAGTAAATATGATGTACCCAAGCTTAATAAATGTAAATCATAAAAATGGTGTACGGTTTATTACCAATGAAAATAGAGGATTAAAATAAGATAAGATGCCTCGCTTTGAAACAACATGACAGATCATTCTCAATAAGCTTGAAAACTTCCAATTATATGTTTATTACAGGACGTGTTCAGATTTGATGTAGATACACATCTATAAACACATAACGTTCGATTTTACAATTTTGAAAATATTTATTCATAAATATAAGTGATCTCAATCAATAAAAAGAATGTTCAGTAAAATCAGATTCACTTATACAAAAAGCCACGGTTAGGAACCACTGATACAGTAAATCGAGATCATTCCTTCAGTTTTGCACTTTATTGTTTCTGATATGAATTAATTTGCAGGATTTGCACATAGGAATTATCTCGCTAAGAATTACTTTCTTTAACCCACTTTTACTTTGCCGCTCACTTTAAGGCAATGATAATTAAATAAATGGTAGCGTATTATGTAGACGAATCTCTAGAATATTCCCCTCAAATCTGTCGAAATATTTCACTAAACCACCATTTCATAAAAGAATGAACAGAACAAATTTCAAAGTGCCTTTAAAAACTACATAATTATTTTTCTCATATCAGTAGCTATGTGTCCAAGTAAATGATATTTAAACTACCACGTGAACTTATTGAAAGCCTCTCATACATGTTATTCCTGTAGTAGCTCTCGTCGTTAAAATAGTATGTACAGATTTTATACACCGTTTATAATTCCCCGGATAGACACAAGACGGGATCAGAAGGCATGACGTAGACATGTTTGAAACCTCATGAGCAACGAAAATGTGGGTTGCCTCACATGCAGCAGAGCAAATTCTGGGACAGGTTAGTAAAGAAAATGAAAACCTTGATAAATTGTCCTGGCAGACAAATTCCAAGATATGATATTTATCGATACTATACCCATAGACGGACATGTCCAAATATTTAGAAAAGCACTACATAAAACAAAACTTAAAATTAAATTGTAGAGATCCCTGCAGCTCAGTCAAGTTACTAAAATATAAATCACACCCATACTTTACATTGTTAGCTCCTGCAGAAAACTCCAAAACTAGAATTGTAGTGTGCCACACGGGAAATCAATATATGGGAAATCGATATATGGACACCACAACAAATTACATAAGAAGAACGGCCCGCAGTATAGGTGAAAGGACTGCAGAACATTTGCGAGAATACAATGAAAAGAAGCAAGCATCCATACTTTATAAACATGCAGTGCAGAAAGAACAAATCAATAAATATAGGAACACTAAAGGAAAGAAGTAACAAATACACGTATGTGTTTGTGTGAGTGAGCGCTTGTATGAACTTACCTATTACGAAATGAACTACGGTTATTAGGAAACCTCTTTATGGAAGCTTATTAATGTTTATAAATAGAAGGTAGAAAAGCTTGATGCAAGAAGTGGGATAGAGGCCATCCCATTCTTACATATTTAGACACACACGCACAAACACGCTCTCTCTCTCTCTCTCTCTCTCTCTCTCTCTCTCTCTCTCACTCTCTCTCACACACACACACACACACACACACATACACACGAATACATACGCGCGTGCGTGCAGTATTCTGCACATAAATACGCAATAGATAAGAGAACGGAAAGAGAAGCCATATGGGACGTAACCGTAAGGGCAATGACGACGACAACATTGACATTAATAATAACAGTAATATGTACATTATGAACTTACATCATTATATATGAGGGTCACTTTCTCTGATAGGTGTATAATATCAGGCCGGGGAAAATTACTCTAAGGCAAACGAAGAGGGTCTTTGTAAATATTTCTGTAGTCTCTTAAATGAGACAGGTATGGTATCACCAAATACCGCACCCTTCCATTCGCATGTGTCTACCATGGCACGCATAGAGTTAGTTACACACTGCTACACTTAAAAAGACTGGATCCATTGGAAAAGGCATTCACACATGTCTGGGCGCACACACATAATGACGGGTCGGGAAACATTCGGATCTCTAGCGTTCCCGTAAGTACCCACTTCTTGTGGGAGTTCATCTGTCACTTGTTCTCGTGAAACAGAAAATGTAGTTTGCTTCATATTGGTTGAGATTAAACGTTGCAGTACCCGAGCAGTTTCCCATTATACTATAGTAACACTGTGCAGCTTTAATAGAAGGCACGTTCGGTGTGGTATCGTCATATTTTATTTTTCATATATTTCAGTCATTAGACTGCGGCCATGCTGTGGCGTCGCCTTGAAGAGGTTTTAGTCAAATGAATCGATCCCAGTACTTCTTTTTTTTATTTTTTTAAGCCTTGTACTTATTCCATCAGTGCCTTTTGCCGAATTCTTAAGTTACGGAGAGGTAAGCACACCAACACTTGTTGTCAAGTGGTGATGGGAGACAAACACAGACACAAAGACCTACATATATAGATGTATAAATCTATACATACATACGTACATATATATGTATATATGTATGGGTGTATGTTTATATGTATGCATGTATGTATGAACTTTGTATGTATTTGACGGTCTTCTTTTAGTTCCCATCTACCAACTCCACTCACCAGATTTTGGTCGGCCAGCTTCCTACCACACAGTGACACATTTTGATTAATTAAAATAAGATCTATATTCCCAGTTAATCTGCTATCGTATTTAATGACAATACTTCGCTAAACTTCATTAAATAATGTCCATATTGTCTTTCCGCTCTTGATTAAGTATTTAGTTACATCCGTGCCAAGTTACCTATAAATTTTCTCAGAAACTTGTTATTGCACAATAATTATTGACGGTGTTTTGTACACTTCCTATGAAATTTTATAATTCCATGCGCTTTTAATGGTATTTCTAGATATGTTGCTTCATATTTTGTAACATAATAAAATCAAGAGAAAACTTACCCATAAACGCGTTGTAATCTGTGTGGCAAAATGGAAAATATTGATGTTAATACCGAATCACAGACTAAACTGTCTAGCGGGACGCCCGTTTATGTAAAAAATACTTTATATATTCTTTAGATATATTTTAGATATTCTTTAGATTTATTTTTGCAAAAAATCTCTTGATACTGTAATTATTTCTCTGCCTTATAAGTATTTCTAAAGTAGAGAGAAACCAGCCATTACTGATCGTCAACGGAAAGACCTTTAGATATATGTAATCAATATTCTATATCCGAGAGCTTGATTACGGCTCTTATCAAAATGTTTTTCTAACATAGTATCATTGGTTTTTTCTTATGGATGCCTTATTAAATATCTACTGTTATGTCTCCAAATCTTTCACATCAAACAGAAAATTCTAAAGACATCATAAAATTGATTTTAATATATATTACTAGCTTTGTATGAATTCTTTTACAAACCAAACCCTTCCACAAGAGCCAGCTAAACTTAGAATTGCATCTTCTCATCTACGCAATATTTCCAGAAAGAATTCATATTATCGTATCAATGGAATTAGAATATCGAGACGCCGATTGGAAATCTACAATGAAAAACTTATTGGTGGCTTAATATTTCTAATCATATATTCCATACATAGATTGCTGTATTTGATCAAAGTTTCTATGTTCATATTCCTAAGAACATTTACATGTTCCTACTTCATACAAGATCTAATAAGAAGGTTTGTTTCATCTGTTTAACATCAAACCTCTTCGATTCCCTTTCATATTCCAGTAAAGGCGTTATTTTCACCGAATTCTAAACATCTTGCCTTTCACATGACAATGGTATCAGCCTCTCAAATTTTTCCGATAATTTTATATATTTTCTTCTGCATTTTCATTTCTACATTCTGTCTTACTTTCTTGATGCATTCCACTTTTATTTGAAATATATCTCTGTCTCATCATTTTATCAGATATCTTTCGACTGATTGGAAATTTATTCAGTCAGATTAAATAGATTCCTCTGTCTGAAACAAATACACTTCATTTAAATAAAAATAAGATATGCTGCAGCTAAATAACTAAAAGATAATCAATATCAAACGAAGAAATGTGATTAAAAATTCGCCTTTATCAACATTTGCATAATAATTGCTTATTAAATTGCTGTTAAGAGAGATCTGGATGTTTCCAATGTGACCAGGAATAAAATTAAATATGTTTACATAACGTTATTGTGTTTTCTTACGTATTACATGCCGCTATGCAGCAATTCAATCTATCAAACATGGCAGACAACTTATCTACCCGTACTTTACTATATATTATTTTATACTTGCAACGCATATTAATATGAGTACTCATTGTAAATACTCATTCATAGCTTGACATTGTTCTCAGTTTCTATAAGTTTGAAGATAAAATATCCAGATCTTAAATATAAAGAAAAGAAATCTATCCCTTCTTATTCAGTTTAACTATCCACGGTTCTCTTCATTTCTCAGCAGTTTGTTATAAATGTTACTCTGTTTCCCTATACTTTTTTAAAAACAATACGTCGATTTTAATAGTCAGTCATGGCAGCGGCGAGGTTGGCAAAGACTTGTAACTTATAGGTTCATCCCTGATCAACTTTGATCAACATCATCACTACTATCTCGTTGGCTGATACTGTTTCCCTCCGGCAACATGTTCGTCTCTGCCGCGATCTATGCACCAGGAAGTGATCTTTGCAGCCGTTGCCCCCCGCGACGATAATTACTTCTCTTACCTGCACCACATGTAACACCAACGCCATCACCAACAATTACTATGGCATATATACCAGCCCTGCAATGTACACCAGTGTAGTCAATCACCTTCACCATCACTGCTGCCAATCTACATCTAACCGTCCACCATGATCCCCACTGATTTCTACGGTAACGAAAGCCACCATTTAGGGGGAACAGCTGTTGCTTTCGCAATCGCTCGACGTAACGGGGTGGCTGCCAGTTCGCTTAGTCAAATGACAAGATATGTGTGTTTGTATGCGTGTGTGCGTATGCGCGTATGTGGGTATGTATATGTATCAGTATATGTATATATGTGTGTCTGCGCGCGCGCGTGCGGGTGTGTGTGTGTGCATCTTTTATCTTTTATCCTTTACTTTTGTCATCATTAGACTGCGGCTATGCTGGTGCACTACACTGAAGAACATTTAGTTGAATGAATCAACCCCAAGCCTGCTACTTAGTCTATCGATCTCTTTTGTTGAAAGGCATCCTTACTGTTACAGCCGTTTCGAAGCGTTCTTCATGTAGTAATAATCGAATCAATGTTGAATCGCTGGTGTAACCATGATGTTCAGGAAATCTGATGACTAACTTTTCTTTATTTGCATCACTTTGTGAATATACAATTGTATGATATTGTATTGCATTTTATAATGCAGAGCGCTCATATCAATGAAGAGATATAAACATGATAAAACATAATATATTCCCCACTAAAATTATCACTACATGAAGGAGGATTTCAAACGACGGAATGAATTAATGGTGTAATCTAAAGCAGGGCTTATTTAAATAATCACTTGATAAATACGTCAATGATAATGGGTACAGTTTACGCTAATGTTCATAGCAGACTACAAGGTATGTAAAATATATATACGTATGTGTGTACGCATATGCATATATGTGTGGGGGGGTATTTGTGTGTGTGTGTGTGTGTGTGTGTGTGTGTGTGTGTGTGTGTGTGTGTAAGGATACGTACATCAACTAGTTATCAGGATATCGTGCTTTCTTGCATATTCATATTGTCAGTGCAGAGAGGGTATGCGTCTGCAGTAGGATTGGTGGCATTTTAAATTTGGTAAATACGATAACAACACATTTCTTACTTTTTCAATCCATCGTGTATGTGTGTATGTGTAGTTCTTTTTCTTAGAGAACATTTTCTTCAGTTTAGAAAGTCATGAATTGTGGCCAGTATATTCCTTCATCGTAAATTTGCGATATAACCATCTGTATATATACACACGTAAAATGTATTATGTGCGATAATTTAGTTTCTTTCTGGTAGATTTCGACCCGAAGGAAATCTTGATATACTGAATATTTAAGGTAAAGATCAATAGCATTTCTTATATATACATAAATGTATTTCTCACATTAAACATTGGTCATTGCATTTCGTTTTAATTTCTTTTGATCAATGTAAACGATGATCTGAGGCGCACTGCTTCGTGGTACATCATATTGAATGACTTTCTGATTCCTGTACAAATCTTCTCTGGTGGTCTTTTGTAAATGATCTACGAAGTTTTGTTTTGAATGTTTTGAATGTTTCAATATGTTCGATAATCTGGTAGAATTGCTCAAGCACCTGAAAAATTATAGGTGGCATTTGTTCTGCTTCTTTACGTTTTCAGTTCTAATTGCCGAGATCATGTTTGGCTTTCATCCCTTCAGGACCGATAAATTTTGTACCAGTTGAGCAGTGGGGTCGATTACTACTACTGGTAACAGTTGGAAAAAATATTGAGAGGAGTGCACTAACAAATTCTGTTGAAGAACATTTGTTACATATTAATACATATTTGCATTCTGAGTTTAAATTGTAGTGCCGTTTGCTTAAGACATTGCATTTACGTGGTCAGTCAAATAAATACCGATGAAGCATTCGAAATGTTATAATCGATTTTAACCGGCACCAAAATTTGGACTTTGCTCTTGTAATAAATCTAATCAGTATTCATATTATTAATATTTCATATTAATTATTATATTACTAAGGTGATTATTAAGGCGATTAAATTGTTAGACTACCTGAGAAAATATTTCGTGGTATTTAATTACATTTACCTCCTTGTTTTAATTAACGACTGGATCTAATTAACCGTTTGTCCTTCTGGAGTGTATTTCACACGTACACATGATAAAATGAATAGTATTTAATCAAATGTTTAATTCCCTCAGTTTGTGATTTTATGTTATAAATAATTTACCTCATCAGTGTAACAGATTTGAAATTGTTTGTCTCAATACGGTTCTTAGTGACGGCAGGTGGCAACGGTTCGAAATATACGTCTCTGTATATATAACATTCAAATCCAAATGAGGTGTTCGAAATGTTTCACTAACTTGTGGCATTCACACGAGTCCCAATAAAATGTTGATTTCAAATAAATCAACTTGACCAACTTGGCACATACTTGGTGATTTCGGGATCCAGGAAACAAGTATCAGTAGTGCTCTGGTAGACGTTGCAATCGACTAACCACATCCCCAAAAATTTCACGTCTTATGCATATAGGAGAAATAATAATAATAATAATAATAATAATAATAATAATAATAATAATAATAATAATAATAATAATAATAATAATAATAATAATAATAATAATAATAATAATAATAATAATAATAATACATCAGGAAAATCTAGATAGTAGTCACACAGCAATGCCAAATAATAATATAAACATTGAGATAGCAAAACACGAGGACAAACGTAACATTTCCGGCAAAAACGAAGCAAACAAAAAACAACAAACCCAGACCGTAGAGATGTATAATAGTGTACAAAAAGCACCAATCCAGAACACCACAGACAAACATATGAATGAAAAGGAAGGCAAAACAAATATAAAGCCTGGAAATAACGAAGGGAAACCTAATAATTGCGATACTATTAAAATGAAAATAACCAAAGAACTGAAAATCACAGATCTTAGAATGGACCACAGATTATATCTCCCAAAAATCAAAATAGACAATAAAACAACATCAATAATAAACAGACCTTGTGGATAAATAACATCCAGAACAAAATTTAAAAAAAGAGAAAAGATTTATCGATTCTCAACGAAATTAGTAAACAATCAACACTACTAAGTAACAAGAAGAAAACAAAAATACTGTACAAATACAGCATTACAGAAAAAGACTTACCTGAGGCAAAAGAAAAACTAAAGCAAGACATCCTTGCCAAAGCACAAAGGATCCTCCGGTATGAGAACAAAACAAACAGTTCAAATCCAACCCCAAAAACTCTACCAAGAACTGGGTAAAACTAAAATAGACATTACTTCAGCACCAACGGCAGAAGAACTAGAGAAATTCTGGAAACAAATATGGTCGGTGAAGCAACAACCCCAGAAAAGGACCATTAAAACAACGAACTTAGCACCTGAGCAACTCTGGGCCCATATAACAACTGAAGAGGTCACCCAGACACTGCAAAGGCTAAGCAACTGGAAGGCACCTGGACACGACAAGATCCCCAATTTCTGGTTAAAACACCTGCCAGGAATGCATAAAAAGCTGGCAGAAAACTTTAACAACATACTAGCAGATCCAGAGAAAATGCCTGAATGGCTCACAAAAGGGAAAACCATCTTAATCTCCAAATCCACGGAAACGGAGAAACCACAAAACTATAGACCTATAACCTGTCTCTCTACGATCTACAAAGCCGTTACTGCAATAATATCGCAGAGATTGAGTAAAAACCTGGAAAATAACAGCCTGTTTCCAGAAGAGGAGAAGGGATGCTGCAAGGGCTCATACGGCTGTAAAGATCAATTATTGATCAATAAAGCCATAACTGAAGACAGCCGCAGAAAGAAGAAAGGCCTCAGTATGGCCTGGGTGGACTACCAAAAGGCTTTCGACAGTGTTCCCCACACGTGGATTCTGGAAACACTAGCCATAAACAAGGTGGCACCAATTATCATAAAATACATAGAGCACTCAATGAACAAATGGCAGACAGTGCTACAACTCCAAACAAAAGAGGGACTTGTGAAAACGAAAGCCATCCCCATTAGAAGAGGAATATTCCAGGAGACACGCTCTCTCCACTCCTGTTCTGCCTGGCACTCACACCTTTAACAGAATTGCTAAATAGAACTGGATGCGGTTAAAAATGCTACGGAAAAAAGTCAGCCACCTTCTATATATGGATGACCTAAAATTATATGCAAAAAACGACAAAGAGCTAGAAACACTACTACAGACAGTACACGGCTTTACCAAGGAAATAGATATGAAATTCGGATTAGAAAAATGTGCCAAAGCAACCCTGAAAAGAGGAAAATTAGTTAAAAGTAGCAATATAACACTAGATAAAACCAATGAAATAAGAGAACTAGACGAAAGCCAACCATATAAGTATTTAGGAGTCAATGAACTAGATAGTATACAACATACACAAATGAAAGAAAAAATAAAGAAAGAGTACTATAGACGAGTTAGATCAATACTAAAAACAGAGCTCAATGCTAAAAACAAGATAATGGGAATCAACACTTTAGCTGTCCCAGTTATAAGCTACAGCTACAACATCCTTAACTGGACACTAAACGAACTATGTAAAATAGACAGGAAAACAAGAAAAATAATGACAGGATATAGGATGCACCACCCACAATCTGACATAGAAAGGCTATATATACAACGCACAGAAGGTGGCAGGGGTCTTATACAGCTAGAAAACTATTATAAAATAACCACCATAGGACTGCAAAAATACCTACTCCAGAAGCAACGGAAACTAATACAAATAGCCACAAAACACGAGCAAAACAAAAAACTGTTTTCAGTATTTAAGAAAGCTGATAAATACAAACAAGAAATCAATCTACCTAAAAAATACGAAGAAGAAGAAGAAGAAGAAGAAGAAGAAGAAGAAGAAGAAGAAGAAGAAGAAGAAGAAGAAGAAGAAGAAGAAGAAGAAGAAGAAGAAGAAGAAGAAGAAGAAGAAGAAGAAGAAGAAGAAGAAACAACAAAAGCTATAAAACAAATGAAATCCAAACTAAAACTAGAACAGCAACGGACCATGATAAAACGATGGCAAGAAAAGCCCATACATGGTAAATACTGGGCTAAACTAAATGCGAAAGAAATAGACAGAGAAAAATCCCAGCAATTGCTGAGAAGAAGAAGAAGAAGAAGAAGAAGAAGAAGAAGAAGAAGAAGAAGAAGAAGAAGAAGAAGAAGAAGAAGAAGAAGAAGAAGAAGAAGAAGAAGAAGAAACAACAAAAGCTATAAAACAAATGAAATCCAAACTAAAACTAGAACAGCAACGGACCATGATAAAACGATGGCAAGAAAAGCCCATACATGGTAAATACTGGGCTAAACTAAATGCGAAAGAAATAGACAGAGAAAAATCCCAGCATTTGCTGAGAAGCTTAGGACTCAAAGCAGAGACTGAAGGATTTTTAATTGCTGCACAAGACCAGAGCCTCCCCACCAGAAATTACCAAAAACACATAATGAAAAGAAATATAACAAGTAACTGTAGAATATGTGGAGATGGACAAGAAACAATAAATCATATTATCTCTGGCTGCCCAGTCCTGGCTAAGAAGGAATATATTCACAGAAACGACAGAGCTGGGACCTATATACACTGGAAGCTATGCCAACACTATGGAATAACAACAGAAAAAAGATGGTATAAACACACGCCAGAAAAAGTCACAGAAAACGAGAAAGCAACCATACTCTGGGATATGCCAATACACACAGATAGAGAAATCAAGGCAAATAGACCAGATATAGTTATCAAATATCATGAAAAAAAATGCTTTCTAATTGATGTATCAATACCAGCAGATGACAACGTTTCTCTAAAAGAAATGGAAAAACTTTCAAAATACAAAGACCTGGAAATAGAGATAACTCGAATGTGGAATCTAAAAACAGAAACAATTCCTATCATAGCAGGTGCCTTAGGTATAATAAAAAACATTCAGACAAATACATAACAAAGACACCAGGACTTACAAATATATATAACATACAGAAAATTGCACTACTGGGTACTGCACACATTCTACGCAAAACACTTTCAATACAGTAAACATAAGAGCACCACAGCAAACCACAGCACATACCCAAGGCCCACACAGCTGCGCTTGGTAGTGAAGTGAAAGCACGTTATAAAAATAAAACTACTGAACAATGATAATAATAATAATAAAAACTAGATAAAGCCAAATTATTATCATTGTTATTATTATTATTATTATTATTATTATTATTATTATTATTATTATTATTATTATTATTATTGTTGTTGTTGTTGGTGGTGTTGTTGTTGTTGTTGTTGTTATAGACTTCACACAATATACAATATTGTGAGGTTGTTGATTGAAGATATTGTGTCTACTGAGGGTCTCTACTGTTTGTCAAGTCACAACCTAACATCAGAGGGAGTTCTTTGCGCAATATGCACGCAGTTCTAAGTAATGCAGACTTATTATTGCTGGTGTTGTTCTTCTTGTAATCATGTGATGAAAACTCACATCTTATTTTGCTAGTTATGATGGAAAGTGTCAACTATCTACAGCCTGCAGACTAAGGTGACACTGTTTTACTGGTCACGCTTCAAGAACCCTCCAAACAATTCTTACTTTTCCAAGCAATGTTGATGTTTGTAGGTGTTCTTCCTTCATACTTACATAGGTTTTTTTTATCCATGCTGGTAGTTGAGTGCTGATACTTCCAAAGTGCATCCATTGCTTTTGGTATCACGTCTACTTCTCTCATTGATCACAAGCTTCGTATTTCTCACTTCAAATCGTCATAGTTGTTAATTTTTTCTTCTTTCTCTTTGACCCTTCTGTCACCTGGAAATGCTATGTCGATTATCATGCATGCCGTATCTTTTTTATTCACCACAGCAATTTCCGGTTTCCGATAACTTATTATTAGCATAATCATCATGATCATTATTATTACCAATAATATTAATACGGTTAATTTTTTTGTCCGTACCTATGGTGTGTGTCACACTTACTTTAAAGAAGTTAGTGGCAAAGCGAGAGAGAGGAAGTAATAGAGAGAGAGAGAGAGAGGTTGAGAGAGAAAGGGAGAGGTTGAGAGAGAAAGGGAGAGGTTGAGAGAGAAAGGGAGAGGTTGAGAGAAAAAGAGAGGTTGAGAGAGAAAGAGAGAGGGAGTGAAAGAGACTGAAAGACAGTGTGTAGTGACGGCATTCGTTTTGTTTTTAAATGTTTCCGAGCAGAAGTAAGAGAGAAAGGGAGAGAGAGTGGTGACGGCGTTCATATTGTGTTTTAAATTTTTACCACATCGCAAGAATGTAGGTACATAGATCCAAAGTAAAGTTGATAATAGATACAGCCACACATTGTTAAATTAAATGTGGGAAAGAGGAGGGACACAGAAGAAGTGAAAAAGAAAGACAGAAAACGAGAGAAACAGATGCATAATAGTTATAGATACATAAACACAGCAAATATTGGATGTCACTTTCACTTTTCATTACCACACGAGGATAAAATTAATTTGCAAGTGGCTGAGTACTCCACAGACATGCATATCTTTAACGTAGTTCTCAGGGAGATTCAGCCTCATACAGAACATGACAAAGCTGGAGAAAGATAAACCTTCAAGTAGTTGGAAGAAAACAAGAAAAGATCTTATATAGGAGCAGGAAATCTTGTTAGTCTTTAGGGTCTCTATGGGTGTAATCTGGACCTAACAGCGGTATTTGTGGGTCTCAAAGACCAGGAGGCCAAGTCCCCGGATAAACACCGATCCGCAGGCTGTTGTTATCAAACTGAGCGTGAGTCGACGGCGTATACACGACGGAATAGCAATTATTTTGTCTTAGCTTTCACTGCTAATAATAAAGACATGACATTCTTGCCTAATGATGTGGAACATTTTTGCTTGTCTTTCACTTAAATAAATGGCACTCCATCGGTCACGACGGCGATGTTCCTGTTTATTTTTTGCAGGCACGTTGAACATTTTCTCTACAAACTACAAACGAGCCCTATCTCCCTTCCTTTTTTCTCCATACAAAAACTAATGCAAACTTATTATTATTATTATTATTATTATTATTATTATTATTATTATTATTATTATTATTATTAAGGCGATGAGCAGGCAGAATCGTTAGCACTCCAAGCAAAGCTTTCCATCTTCTTGGGGCCGATAAAATAAGTACCAGTTGAACACTGAGATCGATGTAATCGACTAAACACCTCCTTCGAAACTGCTGGTTTTATGACAAAATTGAAACCGGTTGTAGTAGTAGTAGTACCTTATAGAAACGAAAGCAAACACTCAATAGGAAGTCAACAGAACGCATTTCTGACTGCAATATTTAAAACGTTTTTCTTCCCCCATTTAATCCAGATTTATAGCACGACATAATGAAGTCATGAAAATTTCGTATTAATTTGTGTTAAGACGCACACTAAATATACGCATGTAAACAATAGATATATACAGAAGTCGACATGAACATACACGTATATGTATATATGTATATATATATATATATATATATATATATATATATATATATATATATATATAGAGAGAGAGAGAGAGAGAGAGAGAGAAATATATGTATGTATGTATGTATGTATGTATTTATTTATATATATAAAAGGTATTTGTATATATAACGCGACATAGTTGTGGTCTAGTACACAGAGATAGCAGGGGCAACGCCCTAGCAGGATGATGAGAGGGGGTGTAATGCTAAGAGAAGTAAAGCCAAGTGAGGACGAATGACCAGGTAGAAGAAGATAATACTTGAGAAGTAGCAATTAGCGATGGGGAAGCCAAAACCTGGGAATGAAAGATGACAAATTGAACAATGAGGATAAAATGCAAACAGCAGCAGCGACAACCATGGAAAGTCTGATGAAGGATTATAGATACGAAAGCGCTTACTTATCTTATTAACCCAAGAACTAGCAGCAAACCTATATACAAACCACACACCACCAGTAGGTCCCCTCTATATATCTATCTCTCTAGTTATATGTCTGTCTATCTATCTATCTCTCAAAAAGCCATTAGACATTTTAGCTTATGTAATTTTGAACTTTTGCACGTTTGAAAATTTGATAAATTGAAAATATCTATCTCCCTATTTACCAATCTACCCCCCCCCCCCCCCCCAAAAAAAAAAACCCCGTCAGGGAGTTTGAATTTTGACCTTTCGAACTTTTGAACATTTGAACTTTTGAAAATTTAAAGAAAAAATCAAAATTCTCTGGAATTTACAAAAGATGATTTACAAAGACCACCCTCACTGTTCATGTAATATATTAAAACTCTTCCAACTACCCCAGCTTCTCGTTATCTTTCCATTTTTAATTCTTCAGCTTTATATTTTGTCATTTTTCTACATTTTTTATCCTTTTTTCTTCATTGCTCAATTCTGTCATTTTTCACTCTCAGTTTTGGTTTCCCCATCACTAATTGCTACTTTTCAAGTATCACTTCCTTCAACCTGTTTATTCCTCTTAACTTAGCATTATTTATTTTAGCATAGTACCCCATCTAACTATCCTACTAAGGTTTTACTGTCTCTTTCTTTCTTTCTCTCTCTCTCTCTCTCTCTCTTTCTCTCTCTCTCTCTCTCTCCCTGTATATATATATATATATATATATATATATATATATATATATATATATATATATATATATATATATATATATATATATATATATATAGTTGAAATTTACTGAAAAAGAAAAGACGAACACAGGTGTATAAAGAACAAGAAGGCGTAATGGTTTGACGTTCGGAAAGGTGTGAAAGTCTTTCACGTTTCGAGCCGACGTTCTTTAGCAGGAAGGAACACGATGAAATAAACAGAGAGAGAATAAAAAAAGCTTGTGGTCATGGCAACTAATTGGAAAAAGATAGTTGGGCAGGAGAGGTACGTAGGTAACAAGAGAGGTAGTAGGTGTCTGATGAAGAGGGGAGGGCAGTTGAGCCTATATGGAGCAAAAGGAGCGAAGCGAGAAGATTAGTTCTTGTTCACAGCAATGTCGTGGCAGGTGCGAGGAGAGAAATCAGAGGCACGGTCCACAGAACGTGTTTTGGCAAGGGTGATGTGTATAGTGGTGGTCGATATCCATGAGTCTCAAAGTCATGGTTGTCACTGCGGAACCTGTGCAGACGGAGGAATTGGGAGTAAAGGATGGAGAGCTTAGTGTGGGTAGGGTGGGAGGAGGAGAAGTTGAGGTATGAATGTAAGTCAGTGTGTTTGTAGCGGATGAAGGTACTGAGGGCGAAGTCGTGTATGTTGACCAAACTGTCGAGAAAGGCGATGGAGGAGGAAAGATTTGTAATCACGCATGCTTGAAAAACGAGTAGAAACTGGGGAGAGAGAAAGAGAAAGTAACGACGTACGGAGTAGAACACATCAAAAAATTCAAAAGAACAAAAAAGAATCGGAAAGAAAACGAGAAGAAAAATGAGAAGACAAAAAGGAAAAGAAAAAGAGAGAGAGACAAAGTAACAAAATACGGAGTAAGAAAAGTTCAGAATAGTTCAATACATATATATATATATATATTAATATATGTCTCTCTCTCTCTCTCTCTCTCTCTCTATATATATATATATATATATATATATATATATATATATATATATATATATATATATATATATAGAGAGAGAGAGAGAGAGAGAGAGAGAGAGATAGATAGATAGATAGATAGATAGATAGATAGATAGATAGATAGATAGATAGATAGTTAGATAGATACAGTATCAGATTACATTTAACTGTCAATTTAAGTTAAATAAGTAAATTGCCTTACACATCCTCAGGGTAAAAAGTAAGAAGTAAACACCAAAAATATAATCTCTAAGTCTGATTCATATTCAAATTCCTCCTTAAATAAAAGTTCGTCTAAGGGAGAAAATCCTCATAATATTATTAATTATAAACATTCGAGTATTACAAATTATTGATTCCTGGTAATAAATTCTAAACCAATGGAAATCTATATTATATTATCTCTAGAAACTGTAGTAAATAAACACACAAACAATTTTATCATTATTGGTAAATTATACATTCATATACCCTGCGTTTAAACCTAATGTTATACTATAATACCCGATCATACTGAAATTTATAATTTATTTAAACCAGAAAAACGTATGTCTAAGATAATGGCTACATCTAAAAGCATCGTATGTTAGTTTATTTATTAACTTACCCTTAGAGAATAATATAAAACGTAATTCTAGATTACATAGCGAGTAATACCTTTTACCTTTGTCATAAGGAAAATGTTTCCCAATAATTGACCATTCTAACGAATATTGCTTTTTTTTGTTCCTTCAGTTTCCAAATGAATTTACTAAGGCTAGTACTCGCTATTTTACTTCTATCACCAATGGTTAGATATTCTACTACAGGTTTGTCCCGAAGAACACCCCAGGTATAGGCTAACATCTGTCTGAGTCTTTACCTTACATTGATAAACTACATTCTTCACTCGCACATTTGGGCCTTCAAACTTCAATCTTCTGGGGTTAACCTCTGTTACTGTAATCATAGTACGATTATTATTAGATATATATTTCTTTATTGTTTATCTTTTACGGGTTTCAGCCAGCGGCTGAGGCCATGCTGGTTCATCACCTTTACTGCATCCGGGGAGTTTTCCAGTATCGTTTCTGCTGAAGTAGCAAGCGGGACGCTGCCGCTCTTCTTTGTGCCTCCTGCTGCGATGTGGGTTCATCCGAGATTGCAGATAAAAAAAATGTGTATACGTTTTTTGCAAAAATCTATGTCCACACCTCGCAGATCCCTGATATTCTGTGGTATGGCATTAAAGAGCTGTGGTCCATTAAATCCAAATTTACTACAATATTGAGTTCGTATCCTCGATGGAGAAGATCTGATCTTTGGTACTCTGCAGTCCGTCGAGTTCAGGGATTGTTGTAACTTACCATTCCGAAGTTTGGAGCTAGACCCTCCATTACTTTCCGTATATATATATATATATATATATATATATATATATATATATATATATATATATATATATAGCACTGCATATCTCTCACGTCTCATCTCTGAAGGAGTAGAGTTCCAGTTCCTTTAACCTCTTCCAGAAGCCCATGTGTTTTACTAAGTCTATCATATATATACACATGTATATTTAGGCAAACGAATACACGAATACACACATACAAATATATTATGCTTTATAAATATATGCATTTATCTAAATACTCATATACATATGCATATATATGTGTAGAATGAGATAGATATATAGATAGATAGATAGATAGATAGATAGATAGATAGATAGATAGATAGATAGATAGATAGATAGATAGAACTAATTTGCATTTAAAACATTTTTATATTAGTGACTGTGGGTTTTTGTATTTATTTGCAAATGTGCCATTCCCACATCAACATCGCATTGTACCCAGGAGCGTGTTATTGTTTCGGCTATGTGCCAGTAATAGCTCATATCTCCCTGTGAATCCTAGACTGAATCTATCAATCATCCGTATTTCAAACTGGACGAACGCCATAACTAAACACTGGAATTAAAACGTCTAAACGTGCACATGCGTACGTAGAACCACATACATATATATGTGTGTGTGTGTATATATATATGTATGTATGTGTGTATGTGTGTGTGTGTGTGTGTGTGTGTGTGTGTGTGTGTTTGTGTGTATGCGTGTTTGTATTTGTGTCAGAGGAGTAGTGGAGGAACTTAATTGTGAGTAGGTTAATTTATTCAAACATACTAAAATGTTTATTTAATTCTACATTCGAAGCGTTAGGTAGAGTGCTAAAAGAAACTTTAAGTGTCGTTAGTCATTATTGAAATATTTGTAGAAACCAGCAATTTAGAAAGTGACAACTTTTTCAACGATCTTTTGAAAGCTCTCGGCCAGAAGTTTTCAAGTTTATCAAATTTAAAAGAAAATTCTGAACGTTTGTTACAATATATGGACATCGCAATTCATACTACGGTTTCAAGTCACTAACAATGATTATCTCAGAAAGTCAAAGATGATCATCCGGTGTCTGAGTGGGCTATCATAATTGTGTAGTACCCAGACATTAGAAACAAATTGTATAGACTGAGGAGAGAACAGTATATGCCTACAAAAGTATTTGTGTCAAATTGTTACCAAACAAGATTAATACCCTCACGGACTCGACATGGCTTGGGCCTTCTCTGATGACAAAATCTCAAGTACGATCGAATGTCTAACATTCAAAATGATAAATGGTTTTACGTAGATTCGTGGATGTCCTCGGTGTGACGCATACTATTTCCGGTTTTAGGTAACGATGATAATTTTAAGAGTAGTGTTGTAAATGTCATGTTAAATCAGATTTTTCACGTGGGTCAGAATTGCACCTGCTGCTTATGTTACGATGTAATAAGCTCTGAATGCATCAATTATGCAGTAGTCGGAAATGTCTGTTTGAAGAAGACTCTTCACAATACTTATCTAACCTAAGAATGGGTATCAGATATACTTTATGATCATGTAACACTAAAGTCGTCAGATTTAAATCTTATGGATTACTCTATTTGTACAATTGTTTTCGAGAACTGAATCGATGGAATTCGTAGCTTAGAACCGGTGACTTCATTGAAGGCTAACACTAGAACACGTTGCTTCCTAGAACCAATGATATCATTGAAGGCTAGCACTTTCTAAGTGATGATAGAAAATAAGAACAGCCATTTAACTGGCGTATGCCAAGAATTCCTATCCCGCATTGAAGTAGTCATCAAAGGATTCATATAGTATTCCTAAAAGAAAGCATACCGAGTGCTCGTGAACAGATTCTTCTTAATCTTTTTTCTTTTTGTTGGATTACACTTGTATTTTTTAAGATGCATATATATATATATATATATATATATATATATATATATATATATATATATATATATATATATATATATATATATATATATATATATATATATATATGAGTATATGCATATATATGTACATGTATGTATATACGTTCATCCACATGTACATATAGATACATAACTGGGTACATGACGTGGCAAAAGAACAAGGACAAAATGGTAAACAAGGTGCAACAAACAAGCAGGCCACATAGAAACATCCCCTTCATCAGCTGCCACCATTAAAACTCCGGCGTTTCGAAGAATTAAGGCAGTACGCATCGTTAAAATGGTTCTTCCCACGAACACAAATTAAATTGTTTTCGTGGAGGGTAGTGGCGGACGGAAAACAAGACAGGAAAACGACACGGTGAAATAAACAAACATATATAAATATATATGGGTGTGTGTGTGTATATATATACATATACACACACATATATATATATATATATGTATGTGTATATATATATATATATATATATATATATATATATATATATATATATATATATATATATATATATATATATATATATATATATATATATATATATATACATATATATATATATATATGTATGTATATATATATATATATATATATATATATATATATATATATATATATATATATATATATATATATATATATATATATATACATATATATACACACACACACACACACACACACACATATATACATATATATACATATATATATATATATATATATATATATATATATATATATATATATATATATATATATATATATATATATATATATATATATATTTACACATATATATATATATAGTCAAAATAAGCAACAAGAATATCCAAAGTTAATGCACCACTATCGTTTCATGCGACTCCATTTAAGTAAGCAATGTGAACATTAAACAAAATATAAAATGCGGAGCAATCCTCAGCTGCACAAAGATATAGAAATTTAATGAAATTACATTTAAACAGAAGGACATATTTTTATAACTATATCTAAACTCTCCAGCTAGAAAGGAAGAATAAAAAAACATACAGGCTACTAAATAATTCTAAGTAGATTTTTAACTGTCACTGATTTTATTTGTTTCTCTTTTTTCTGATTTATGGACTAGTGATTCAAAGCTTAAGAGAACACTGGTATTTTCTTTGTAGGGGAAGGGGTAAACAGTATAAGCAATAAACATGCATGCTATTGTTATAACATTTCTTAGGATTTGATGACAAACTACTATGGCGAGGTTCACTACTAGGAGACCAATTTATAATGGAACAGAGGAAGTGTTATCACAAGGCACCTAAGTCAAACATATATGAAATAAAGTTGCTATATTGTATACAGATACAGTAAATGGATATTTATAGTTTCATTAATCAGAATAAGATATTGGTATTATATTACATATGCTAAGTTTGAAATACTCGAGATACCAATATTAATATGTAAATATTAATACTTAATTAATATGTAAATAAATAAAGGCTAATTATAAATTAATAATGAAATAAAATAGAATAGTGTATAATAATGTAAATAATCAATTAAGGCAGTATACAAAGACAATGAGGTGGTATTAATTTAAAATGCTATGGTAAAGTACATTTAGACTTATTTACACCAATATAAAGACCAATAGTTAAGATGTGAAATTAAATTTTTTATATATATTGGACTAAAGTTTTAAAATTAAACTTATATATCTAATATCATTTAAAGGACACATAAGAGATACATTTATTATATAGTTAATATAAAGAATTGATACATAAGATTTACATGGTATATAATGATGGACTCATCAAGGTTTAAGAAACTGATAAAATGAACGATTGGAATTAACATAGAATATAATGGTGAACTAAACTATTAATAGTGAACATGATAATTATGTACTAATACAATTAGATTGTACTATCTTAAATTATCAGGAACTGGTATTAACCAACATAGGCTAAGTACAAAATAATAATGGAACAAGGATTAGATTTATTTAAGTCAACCATAAGATAACAATGATAATACTACAACAATGGAATAACATGAATCATTTAGGGTCAGGCATCATATAAAATTTTAAAAGGTTTAAAAGATATTAACAAACTATTGAAAATTTCCAACATCTTGTTCATTAAAGTTAAGTAAAGTATACACTAAACTAACAGCAATAGCAAATGTGATATGGAAAAAAATTAGGTAAAACCATATACCATCAATGGATAAAGTTAAAATTTTAGTTTTGACTGGAAGATTATACATTTAGGTGAGAGATCAAAAATTTGCTATAAAAGTTTAATTTCAATTTAAATATGTGATTTAGTCATCACAATAAATAAGAGTTAAAGAAAATATTTAATATATCCAATGTCTAAAACTAAAATTATTCAAATTTACTTGATTAGCCTATCTCTATAGTATCTACAATCCAATCTACACTAAGGGAAAGTTAATTTTATAGCTTGTGTTTTTAAGGATGAAGTGAAGATACCCAAATTTGTATATTATAAGGATAGATTTATAGGGGTGCCAAAAATTAGGTATGTCTGGAGGTAATTACGAGGTATAAAATTAGGTATGTCTGGAGGTAATTACGAGATATTAAATGGAAAAAAAGGTTATAAATTAGTTAAATCTCTAACATCAAGATGAAGTTAATGTGTGATTTAGTAGTCACAATAAATAGGAATTATAGAAAGTATTTAATAATTCAATATATTAAATATAGTTATATATATAAATATATATATATATATATATATATATATATATATATATATATATATATATATATATATATATATATATATATATATATATATATATATATATATATAATATAATATAATATAATATAATATAATATAATATAATATAATATAGGATAAAATCTTTATAAGAATTTATCAAGTAGTCAGCGTGAAAAAAACCTCATAATGAAAAAAATTCATCATTTTTTTTTCATAAATATATATAATTTATATATAAAGGGCATTAACTGTGTAGTAATGCCTCACGCTTCGAGGGACTAAATAAGTCAAAAACTACCAAAAAATAAGCAACATATTTACCGAAAGCGAGGGAATGCAGCTTTCAAAATTAATCTCTTAAAAACATTTAACTTAACGGTAAACCACTGGTTTCTCAATCAATACAAAATAACTGTGAAGTAACCTTCATCCTTTCTTCTTCAGTACACGTATGGTCGAGATACATAAAAATAAACAAGAATCAACATACCACGATGTAGCCAACACAGTAACATGACTTCTGTTCATAATTATATATTCATGAAAGAGATTTGAATTTATCCGGTTGCATCTCAGTAACATGTCCTTATACAGAATAATATTCAGCACTGAATATATTCTAATTATTTATAATATAATATAGGATAAAATCTTTATAAGAATTTATCAAGTAGTCAGCGTGACAAAAAACCTCATAATGAAAAAAATTCATCATTTTTTTTCATAAATATATATAATTTATATATAATTGGCATTAACTGTGTAGTATCTCGACCATACGTGTACTGAAGAACAAAAGATGCAGGTTACTTCACAGTTATTCTGTATTGATTGAGAAACCAGTGGTTTACCGTTAAGTTAAATGTTTTTAAGAGATTAATTTTGAAAGCTGCATTCCCTCGCTTTCGGTAAATATGTTGCTTATTTTTTGGTAGTTTTTGACTTATTTAGTCCCTCGAAGCGTGAGGCATTACTACACAGTTAATGCCCTTTATATAAATATATCTGTCATACTCAAATTCGGTATGCGACACCCTAGTTGTATACATAAGACAACATATTATAGTCATATGCAATGCATATTGCCCACCGGATGCTCCAAACCACACAGGCAAATTTGAAGATTGCCTCACTAGAATTAAAGAAATCCTCATGAAACTGGGACACCATGTGACCATATTTCTTATGGGTGATTTCAACTTCCCCAACGTCAAATGGCCCGAAGGTCTCATACTCTCAGGAATGACTTATCGCAAGCAAACACAGGTGGAATGCCTGCTCAACCTCACCAATGCCCTATTCATGGAGCAAACTGTTCTCAGACCAACTAGAGCGAATAACATTCTAGATCTCTGCTTCGCGAACAATACGGACATCATTCATGATCTGAAAGTGACGCCGACATTAGTTTCGGATCACAACATAATAGAGCAGTCTATGTTTGGGCCAAAAGAAAACAGAGACATACAGCCTAAAGGAAGGACCCAAAATCTCTCCAATCTGAACTTCCACAAAGCGGACTGGAAATCAATTCAGAAAGAGATCCTCAGAGAGGATTGGCCAAAATGTCTCTCCACACCAGACATTGACATGAAACTAGTATGTTTCATGTCTATAGTGCAAGCCATAAGCCAGAAATATGTCCCAGAGCACAAGGCCAAGACAAATAGGAACAAGATTCCAAGGGAGAGGAAGATCCTCATGAGACGAAGCACAAAAGTTGCAAATCGACTCAACCAGCATCCCAAGAATGGCCAAAGGTCCCGCCTAAAAACGACACTGATGGAGATCGAAGAAAGGCTGCAACAATCCTATGTGAAGGAGAGAGCAGACAAAGAAGCCTGGGTTATAAAAAACATTAAGTCAAACCCAAAGGCCTTCTTTCATTACGCAAAAGAAACAGCCTCAGTTCAACTAAGATCAGTGAGGTACTGAATGAGCAATTCAAAAGTATCTTCACCACTCCATTGGAGAACAGACAAGTGAACAAACCAGTGGACTTCTTTGCTACCTCCCCTATAACCAGTGAGGCAGTTACGATGGAATACATCAACATTAGCGAAGATGTACTACTAGCTATACATGAAGTGGACACAAACTCAACTGCTGGCCCTGATGGTTTCCCAGCAATCCTCCTTAAATCGTGTAAGCATGCCCTGGCAAAACTCCTCCAGATCCTCTTCCAGAGCTTTCTCGCAAACGGAAGACTGCCAAGCAAGCTGAAGGAGGAAATAATATGCCCAATCCATAAAGGGGGAAGCAGAGCAGATGCCAAAAACTATAGGCCTATCTCTCTGACTTCACACATCAGCAAAGTCATGGAAAGGATAATCAGAGGAAAACTGATCGCATTCCTTGAAGAAAATAAATTGTTGAGTGATAACCAACATGGCTTTCGACCAGGTAGGAGCTGCCTGACCCAGCTCTTACAACATTACGACTGGGCGTTGAGGCAGTTACTCAACAACTCAAATGTGGACGTAATATACCTTGATTTTGCAAAAGCTTTTGACAAAATGGATCATGGTGTGATATGCCACAAATTGCGTGATCTTGGCATAGCTGGAAAACTTGGAGAATGGTTACATGACTTTCTGAAAGATAGAAGTCAGGCAGTAGTGGCTAATGGAGCCACTTCTATGAGAACACAAATAATGAGCGGTGTTCCACAGGGCACTGTCTTGGGACCATTGCTTTTTATAGTCGCTCTCTCAGATATGCCTTCAAGTGCCCGGATAGCCACTCTTGCAAGCTACGCAGACGATACAAAAGTCTCGCAGAAAATACAGAACTCCAGTGATGTTGCACACCTGCAGCAGGAATTGGACTCAGTTTACGGATGGGCTGAGGACAATAATATGCAGTTTAATGCTGAAAAATTCCAAGCCCTGCGCTACCAACGTCCAAAACTGAATATGAAACTTACAGAGTACACTGGTCCACAGGGAATTTCAATCCCAGAGCCTAAATCAGTGAGAGATCTGGGTATCGACATGAGTGATGATACCTCTTTCCAAGTGCACATTACTAGAATGGCAACAAAGTGCAGACGATTGGCTGGATGGATCCTGAGAACATTCAGAACCAGAGATAAGGAAACCATGATGATTCTCTGGAGGACATTCGTGCTCAGCCGCCTGGATTACTGCTCACAGCTGTGGTCACCCACCAGTCTGAAATTAACAGCAGACCTTGAAGCAATCCAGAGGAGATTCACAAAGAAGATTGTATCTTTGCAACTGCTCAGCTACTGAGAAAGGCTGAAACAGCTAAGACTCTACTCCCTGGAGAGAAGGCGGGAGAGGTATGCAGTAATATACATCTGGAAGATCCTGGAAGAAACTGTGCCAAATTTTGGCATGGAAAGTTACACCAATGCCAGACGGGACGACACTGCATAGTGCCAAAGATCCAAGCAATGCCATGGCGCTTCAGGACCAGTTACTGCAACAGCTTGGGATTCAGGGGCCCACAGCTTTTTAATATTCTCCCAAAGAGCCTGAGGAATCTGCACAAAGTAGATGTAGGAGTTTTTCAATCAAAGCTGGACCTCTTCCTATCGAGAGTCCCAGATGAACCTACCTCGCGGCAGGAGGTGCAAATGAGGGTTGCTAAATCAAACTCCATTCTTCACCAAGTGCCACATATTGTAAAAGGTCCCTGTAATAACAGTGTAGCAACACGGTGGTGCATCAGCATGGCCGCAGCTCTAAGCTGAAACTTTAAAATATATATATATATATATATATATATATATATATATATATATATATATATATATATATATATGTTTATATATTTATATGTTTATATATTTACATTTATATATATATATATATATATATATATATATAGGCTTATATTTATATAAGGGGCATTATTATATATATGTTTATATATTTATATTTATATATATATATACATATATATATATATATATATATATATATATATATATATATATATATATATATATATATATATATATATATATATATATATATATATATATATATATATATATATATATATATACGTTTATATATATATATATACGTTTATATTTATATAAGGGGCATTATTACAGAATAATAATGCCACACAATGTTTACTATAATTTGGGGAATTTTGATGGAAACGTTGATGGAAAGCATTCTTTATGAAAATTTCCATACAAAATTTTTGAAGCATGTGTAATTTATACAGCTTTTATAACATGGACCATTTATCAGATTTTCAGTGTCAAAATAGTTTATTCAATTAATTTAAATTAGTATTCTTTAATTTCTTTGAGTTTTTATTGGAAAATGAACATTTTTTTTTTTCTTAAATACAGAATTTTACAGAAACAATGAAAAATTTGTCGTGAAGAACTAACCCTATTGAATTGGATGTTTTCGCATTCATTTTTGCGTTTGCACATCCACTTTTGCTCTTATAATGAAATAAGTAATATAAACGTTCACAAAAAAATACATTTACCATTTCTTTAACAGTTACAAGATAATTAATTATTGATGTATGGATTCAATTAGGTAAGAAAATTATTTATAACAAGCCATATAAAAATTCTAAATATGAATTATCACTTAACATATTTTTTTGTAGAATCAGATGAGATACATGCATTTCACAATTAAGAACTTATGAAATCACACGAACTTTTTATGAGTGAACTAGAGTTCGAATTTTATCTCTTATTATTTTGTACATCAGACAAGAATCCATTTTTGATGGCTAGAATGTTTTTGTTTTTTTATCACAACACCAACTCTAATTCAACGCTTTCAGGTCATGCCAAACTCATCCCGTTCATTGAAGTAAAGTGTACTTTGCATCACAAACCAACATATTTTTAATTATTTATTTATTGCTTGCAATGATTGAAATGGATTGACTGTGAATTGGTACTTCAAATGGGTCAAGCAACCCTATAAAGTGACCTTTACTGTATCAAGAGGAATAATATGGATTGAAATGAGTGATGTGCAAGAATATGTATTTTAATGGTGTCGCATCGTTTAAAGAAAAACGCAGCAATAGAGTACAAAACTAAATAGACCAATTCACTAAAACCGACGCTTTATCTCTTCTTTTAAAATAAGGACGGGATGTTTTGAAAAAGAATTAGTGTAGTAGATAATTTTCATCTATGAAGATAGCTGGAATTTCATTAGTAGGAAGGGGTGTAAGCTTTGATCGATCTCAACTGAGTCTTGTGAAAGCTAACATCCTTTAATAATAATGAAATGCAGGTTCAACAAATCAATTTCTTAATTTCTTACATTGGAAAACACGATTTCTACGCAGTCTCAATGCCAGTTACACATCGATTCAGTTCGTTTGTGTTGAATAATAAAATCTACGAAATATAGAGCAATGTATAACTAGGAGAAAATCAATATTATAGTTATACGTAACAAGAAATATAGTTTGCAGTTTGAACTCAGAATTAATTTCGTGAATAAAAATAAGGATAATAGTGATAGTGCCGGTTGTACTTCTTCTTCTTCTTCTTCTTCTTCTTCTTCTTCTTCTTCTTCTTCTTCTTCTCTTCCTCCTCCTCCTCCTCTTCTTCTTCTTCTTCTTCTTCTTCTTCTTCTTCTTCTTCCTCTTCTTCTTCTTCTTCTTCTCCTCCTCCTCCTTCTTCGTCTTCTTCTTCTTCTTCTTCTTCTTCTTCTTCTTCTTCTTCTTCTTCTTCTTCTTCTTCTTCGTATTTGTTAGGTAGATTGATTTCTTGTTTGTATTTGTCAGCTTCCTTAAATACTGAAAACAGTTTTTTTTGTTTTGCTCGTGTTTTGTGGCTATTTGTATTAGTTTCCGTTGCTTCTGGAGTAGGTATGTTTGCAGTCCTATGGTGGTTATTTTATAATAGTTTTCTAGCTGTATAAGAGTGTTCAATATAAAGGATCAAATATATAAATATAAATATATAAAGGCGACTCGAGTTTCAGGGCTATTTCCCTTCGTCATGGCCGGTATGACAGACTTTAACAGACTGTAATAAGTTGCCTGGTTTTCTGTCCTTTGGACAGCAGCAGTAGGTGTTTGGCTATTTTTAGAATTGATGTTAAATCTATTTTTAGAAATGATGATATTTTAATTTATTGTTTTTGTGTTTGGGTTGTAGGGATAAGATTTTTAAACCCCAGTAGGTGTTTGGCTGTTCTTAGAAATGATGCCAAATCTATTTATAGAAATGATGATATCTGAGAGATGTTTTGTGTTTTGGTTATAGGGATAAGATTTTTAAACCCCAAGTAAGATAAATTTAATCAAAACGCAACATATCATACTGCCTAGCCAGGAGAATATGTACTATTGTAGAGGATATAGAGACCAGAAATCAACGCCTGATGGAACTGAAAGAATTTCTGCTGATGCAAAAGTACCCATCACGACTCATAGAAAATGGTATTCAGCGGGCTTCGAAAATACCCATACAACAACTGAGGACACCGCAAAGAAAAGACAAACAGGAAAAGATCATTCCATTTATAGTGACACAAAATCCATGCCACCAGAACATCTTTAATATCGACAAAGCGAACTTACCGATCCTTGCACAAAGTAAGGAATTGAGAAATATCCTTACAGATCAAAATATAACTCTCAGTAAGAGACAACCTTAAAACTTGAAAAAGCTATTAACAAAGGCAAGGTTTGACCTCAGCAACAAAACTCAAACATTCACTGTATCCAAATGCAATGATAGCCGATGCGGCACATGCCGATCAATCCATACCGGCCCATATATGAACACAAACACAGGGAAAATATTCACCAATGCGAACATGAACTGCAAAAGTAGAAATCTAATCTACTGCATCAAATGCCCTAATTGTGAAGAATTGTACGTTGGCCAGACAGGTAATGCACTATCGGAACGCTCACGGGTACATCGACAACAAATTAAAAACCCAGAAGTCCGCCAAATACCACAAACTTTTATTATATTTCAATTCTAAAAATAGCCAAGCACCTACTGCTGCTGTCCAAAGGAATTGGTATAAAAGACAGAAAACCAGCCAACTTATTACAGTCTGTTAAAGTATGTCATACCGGCCATGACGAAGGGAAATAGCCCTGAAACTCGAGTCGCCTTTATATATTTATATTTATATTTATATTTATAGATTTGATCCTTTATATTGAACACTCAATATTTCATCTACATTCAATACTTTATTTCATGGTGCCATCCATTTTTATTTTATTTTATTTTATATTATATTTTGTATATTCCATATTCTATACCCCACATTGGTTCTGCAGGAATATAAATAAAACATAAAACACAGACAGTGTTGGAACTCTTTTAAACAAAATAATATATATATATATATAAGGTTGAGGAGGGTATTGGATTTAACCAAACCCAGGAGGATACAGGTAATACCGAGTAAGTGCTGTATACCGACTAGTTTGCCCCAGTCGTTGTATGAATAGGATTGGGTATTATAAGTCGTGTATTAGCGTGTGTATATGTAAATATATAAAAACAAAAAGATAAAGAGAGCAAAGGTAAGGTTGGAGAAGTAATTTATGGATAGAGTCTTACAGCTGTTTCTGGGAAGATCCAGTACTTACCTTCATCGGAGACAGAAAAAAATAAAGTAATCTATTATTATATCCATAGGCGGATATTTTTAGTATGAAGTGGTAAAGAGTGTGATGTGCTGAAAAAAGAGAGAACAGTACTTGAAGTGTAGTTTCATTCCAGTGGTGAATATCCGTGTAGAAATCCGTGCAAAGTAATCTTTGTGTGGATAATCCGGAAATTTATGTTGTAGCGAAAGTTGATATAGCATAGATAGCAGAGGTACATATATTCTATATTGCGATGGATTTTTGCTTGTTTACTTGAAGAATGGCCAAGTCAAGTGAAAAGTGAGCGGTAATTAGGTCAAGTCATGAAGACAGAATGTGAAACGGGATAGAGGAGAGATAGAGGCGGAGGATGGTAGCGATATATTTATGGTCAGTTGGTCTTAACAGGGTAGAGGGGATGAGGATATAGAGTGAAGGAGGAATAGGGGGATGAGGTTAAAAGGTCTAGTGAGTAGGAAGGAATGCGTATGTGTAGTATATAGGTGGTGGGGGTATGAGTGATAAACCAAGGACAGAGATAAAGGGAAGGGATGGGTGGGAAAGGTAGTTAGTAGTATCATATTTATATATATATATATATATATATATATATATATATATGGTGGTTGTCTATTCCTTATGTAGAGTTAGACCACCTCTTATACCTACACCTTAGAACCATCATGGCATTTGATGTGGCTTTTTAAACCAGCCAATGTTCTGAAAGAAACCCACAGAGATTACATATACGATTTGGTCCACGAAGAGCTGCAGATCTTAAACTGTCTTTTGAGGCCACTGTTATATTTGCAAACCTTCTGGCACACATTGCATTCAAAGGTATGCACAGACATATAGACAGAATAGTTGGTGCAGCTTCGTTTTCCATACGCTCTGAAACGAGTTTTGAGCCCAGCAAAAGAAATGCTTGGTCTGTCACAAATTGCGAACACAAAAAGGTCATAGTGATTCACATTCTCGATCGTAACATTATTCTCATCTACATACATACATTCATGAACACATACATACATACATACATACATACATACAAACATACATACATACATACATACATACATACATACATATTCAATGTAAATGCCTTAGTGACAATCTGGATAAACTAGAGTTTCCAGAAAAAAGAATTCAAGCAACTAACCTGCATCTTCCAAATACAATCTCATATGGAAAACTTTTCCCAAGTTGAAAATGTGCTGTTTTTGTAGTCCACATACCCAAAATGGAGCTTTGTATCTTTGTTAAATCAGACTATTTCCTCAAAACAAGAATTTAAATAATGAAAAATAGAAGAGCATACACATACATACATACATGTATACATTCATACATACATACAAGCTTGCATACATACATACAAACATACATACATACGTACATACATACATACATACATACATACATACATACATACATACTTATATACCTACATACGTACATACATTCACAAATATCAATTTTGCAAGAGTTCTCTTGCTTCTGAAATTGTAATATGGTATCTTATATCTTTTAAGTCAATTATGCGAAGATAGAGAAACATACAAATGTCATATTTAGAGCAAGCGCGAAATGAAAATGGATAGCGGTAGAATTATGTATGAAAGTACAATTGAAAAGAAAGTTATATATATTTTTCTTATCTAATTGTGAAACAAGGTGGTTGAGATTGATTTAATTATTTCTAAAGAGATTACCTTCGTCGTAATTAGGTAGTTTAAGCTCAAACTCTAGGATCGACATTGAAACGAGAATCGCACTTTGCCAACCAAGAATTTTAGGAGAGGAATGTAGAAACTCGAGTACAACGTATATTACGGAGAATGCCAAAAGTATCTCGAAGAGCATGGAAACACATAGTTGAGAAAGGTGAAATAATAAGAAATCTTCTTTGCTCTAATAGCATCAGATCATCATAAACAGAGCTGAGAGATTTCACTGATAAGAAAATACTGCTAAAACGTATACCACACTACAACCGGCAACACGCTGGTGTATCAAACGCACACCTGTATTCATTGTGCTGCTGCAGAGCTAAACATTTTGCGGGAGAAGTCGTGGTAGGGATGATCAGTGCACAAAATCCTTATTTCGTTGAGTTAATAGAATAAAAGTTGAAGTGTCATTAAATTCTAATTCGTTCTCTGCCATCTTATAAATAAATAACACAGCTGAACAATATACACTCACACCAATGCACCTAAACACACACACACACGCACAAACGCACAAACGCACGCGCGCACACCAACACCCTCTCCAGTCCGGAGTGCTAGACATAACCTCATGAATGATATAAAGAAATAAACGTTTACCACACATATCATTCTGAAGTCCCATCTCATATGCATACATACGGGCTATCGTCCACATACACACACACACACACACACACACACACACACCACACGCTCACGCACGCACGCACACACACACGTGCAGACTGAGTGATAAACTGAATGACAGTTAATTGGGTAAAATTTTATGAATTAACAAAAACTAAAGAAGTGAAGTTGAAACCGGGTTTTTTGGTTTGTTTAGACATTGTGATCTTCTCAAGATACAGCAAAATCAATTTCAGTACACGTGTTTGTATCAGTAATCTTGCAAACGAAATACAAAAAGGAAATAGTTAAATATTATTCTTCGAATATACATCATGTGACTCAGAAAGTCATTCTCGTTTTTAAAAATATTCTATCCTTTGTTTTGATGACGCGCTCAAAATATTCTGAAGCTAAAAGTCCATATTTTATCGTTCATAATATGAGGTGTACATGTAGCTATGGCATTACAATTAGAACACTATTATTTCCAAATTTTACTTTAGCATCAGTAAGATTTCTAAAGTCCGTGTTAAGAAATATGATGGAATATCATTCTCTTGTCCTTTTTCTTAAGTGCTATTCGGAATTAGTATCATTTTGTGAATATAAACTCTTCAAAAAGTGAAATAACCCCGTATTTGAGATTGTCTTTCAAACAAAATAATTGACTAATGAATCTTCTTTATTTTGTTTCATCAGATTGTACAACTTGTTATCTAAATCCTACTGCTATTCTCTTAATAGTTTTAATTCGACCGTATTTTCTAGATTCTCGTGTTTTAATACCGATAAGCCGTAACTACACCCCTGCACATTTACAATTTTTATTTGACTTCTCTCTCTATTATAATCTATCATTTTCCTTTTACGCCCTCTCACTCAACTTCTTTCTCTTATTTTCTCTTGTTGGAATCCCACTTAAAATTGTATCTGCACGTTTCACTATATTCACATATTTTAAAATGTTTATCATATAAACTGCACAAATTTATCGACGAAAATTACTCTACATTTTACACTCCATATTTTGTAACAAAAACATTTAACAACCATCTTTTCTTAGCAAGACCACGCCTTAATTGATTGCCCCTTTCCAAAATGTTTTCTAAATACTTGAAACAATCAAATTTCTCACAATATTTCAAATTTACCAGTCAAGATAACCTCAGCACCTCTCCTTTAGAATTTATTTTTATCTCACACTCATATTAACATCACTCACTCCATGAATCTCTCTCGCACTCTTTCTCGTTCTCTTTCTTTCCTCTTTCTCTCTAGTTCTCTCTCTCTCTACATCAATCTATTTCTGTTTGTTTGTATTTCTCGTTCTCACACACATTTTCTCTCTCCCTCTCCCTCGTCTTCCATCTTCCTCCCTCCCCACTTTCCCTCTTTCTCTTTCTCTTTCTCCCTGCCTCTCTCTCTCCCTCTTTCTCATAGATTAAGTATAAAAATGCAATATTTTTCGGTGTTTTCCATAACACTCTAAAATCTCTAGAATGAATAATTCTATATTTTTACAAGTTTAATGAACTGACTTAGTATTTTTACACGTATCTACAGGTCTGAATATTCCTCAAGCATAATTAGAACTGGCAAGAAGTTTACATTTGTACATTTTATAAGAGACACATATCTCCTGCCAGTTCTTAGAGTCTGGCTTTCCGATTTCTGCTGCTGGGAGGAGATAACCACCACGAATTGAATGCATCCACTAATTTGGTTAGGGAACGGCCCGAACTGACTTACTGAGTTTACACCTATCTCTATATGTGTTTACACCTTTCTCCATGACAAAACTGTGAATGATATTCTTACAGGTTCAAATATACCTGAAGCATAGAAAACAGTTTGTATAAATACAACTCACTGCTTAGTCCTTTCCTTCCATATATAAATATTTACCCTCTCTCCTTCTCCCGTTCCTCTCTCCCCTCCTTCTCCCGTTCCTCTCTCCCGTTCCTCTCTCCCCTCCTTCTCCCCTTCCTCTCTCTCTCCCCTCTCTCTTTCTCTTTCTGTCTCTCTCTCTCTCTACATACACACAACTCTTCCTAATTCTGAGACAGTGCCAGCAATTTAAGTGGGAGGGGAATAGTCGATTGCTCGATTTCACTAGTAAAATGCTTGTACTGTTTTATGGATTCCGAAAGGTTGATAATCAAGGCAAGGCTGTATTTGAACTCAGCACTTAAAACCTGCAGGAATGCCAGTAAGCATTTCGTCAAACATGCAGGATGCTCTCTATGCTTCGCTCGGTCTCCACATTGCAGTTACTAGAGTTTGTCCTAACTGGAACTTTAATGTCATCTACATACGTAATCAAAGTAAAGCAGTAGTGGATTGTTCTGCTAAGGATTGTATTAGTTTTCTGTCCCACCATGTAGCTAACTGCACCCACTAAAGTATAAATGTAACCATAGATTACCCCACTAGGCATCCTAACTATGGACTCCCGTCCTTCACACTGAACTTTGATTAGAAACTGAGCAACGGAGTGCAACTCCTCCACTCCAATTGCATAAAACCTATAGATTTTAAATATATTGCCTTCGAAACATATGTCGGAAGTAAAATAACTTGAATAACACATGCGTTTAACTCCGTTTATATATATATATACATATATACATATACATATATACATATATATATATATATATATATATATATATATATATATATATATATATATATATATATACACATATATATACATATAAATATATATGCATGCTTACGTGCGCACTAACTCACATACACCACCATGTACACACATACATCATATCCATATATATATATATATATATATATATATATATATATATATATATACACATTTATGCATGTTCATATACATATCAACATTTACATATATTTGCATCGTGGAGGCGTAATGGCCCAGTGGTTAGGGCAGCGGAGTGGCGCTCGTAGGATCGCGTTTTCGATTTCCAGACCGAGTGTTGTGATTGTTTATTGAGCGAAATCACCTACAGCTCCACGAGGCTCCAGCAGGTGGAGTGGCGAACCTTCCTGTACTCTTTCACCACAACTTTCTCTCACTCTTTCTTTTTGATCCTCTTGCACCTGTATTTCGAAGGGCCAGCCTTGTCACAAAACTGCGTCACACTGAATCTCCCCGAGAACTACGTGAAGAGTACGCGTGTCTGTGGAGTGCTCAGCCACTTGCACGTTAATTTCACAAGCGAGCTGTTCCGTTGATCGGATCAACTGGAACCCTTGTCGTCATTACCGAGTGAATGCCACGATATTTGCATATATAATTTAGTCTGCATCATTTTCATCGCAATATTTAAAACTTTTCTTTCCCAAATCACTTTTCCTGAAGTTCTACTGAGAATTGCAACCCATTGCTAGTACTTATCGTTGTTTATCTTTTTCTTCTCTCTGCTCTCTTTCTTCCTCTACTCTCTTCCCCCTCTCTCTCTCTCTCTCTCTCTCTCTCTCTCTCTCTCTCTCTCTCTCTTTCACTTCTTTCTCTTCTCTCACTCTTTTCTTTCCCAATCTCTCTCTCTTTGAAGTTTAGAAGCTTTTGAATTAATCTCACGTTCCTTAGAAAGTCACTATATCTTAAATTTGTCAGATCCCACTTTCCTCTAACCTATCAAACTGGTTATGTTAGTCATTAATAACTAACTCTTGTCACATTTCTAATCACAGTCCGTTCAGCTTTCGTATAAGGTGATCTGCTGACTCCAATTATAGCATTCGTTCATGGAGGAAGTCTCCGAAGAAATTCAGTGAAAATATTATTCTTGTTATTCATTATTACAAAGTAATTGTATGTTTTTGATATTTGATGGCCTTAACCAAGTCTCTGGCTTATCGGATTCACCTGTCCTTCGTTTTTAGTATGGAAATCTTCCTGTCAAATCACTCTATCATGGTGTACATCGACAAAAATATGTCATTCTTTACTGGGCTCCATGTTTTCCGTCTTGTCTTACACACTGTATTCTACATGAACCGCCTTATTACTGTCACTTCCAACACAGCTTATGCTATCGTCAGTTCGTCCCTAATCTTCTGTACATCCATCATCTACGTGTAAACTTGAAATCTCATTTCTTGCTTTTATTAGAATATGCGCAATGATATGCAAACTATTCTCCAACGGATTTATGTCCATATTTCAGTCATCTGCGCAAAGAAACAATTACGACACATATTAAGAGAACAATTTTGTAACCTAAATTGAACATGAACAGGCTTTCCAGACGCTACAATTACTATGGCACACTATCACTTAGGAACACCTCTAACCAATGCACATCTTCACTACAATAACTTCCGGATTTGAAAGAGTTACATTACTCTTCAGAGTACAAAAATTCTTTAACTGCTAACATTGAAACCACTGACCGCATACTAAAACAAAAGGATACAGGACAGATTGGAGGAAACTTGATCCTCAGACCAGAGGTATTCCTACAAGAATGCTTTAAATACTCCCCTCTTTCTCTACCAGATTTGCTTGAGCTCACTTCTTTGAGATTGGATGATTTTCGTCACAACTCCTTGCGCAAAATAGAGTTACACATATGTTCCATAAATGTTTTAATTATATTTCATTGGAAGTTCGACTGCAGATCTCCTTTCATTTACAGGGCATACTCAATTGGTATGGTTAAAGAGGATAATGCTTAGTTACATTATTGGCTGTAAATCCGTGCATAGGGAGGGGGCACAGATTCATTGTAATATTGTGAAATTGGTGGCAGAAGCTCTTGCAAGGGCGGTGTGACGGTGTGATACTGTGAAAGTTCCAATGATATCGTTATCTTTGTTAACCAAAAAGGGAAACCTACACTTAAACTGAAGCAGAGAATCTAATACATATTGATCCACTGACTTGCAAGTATAATTTGTTATTGCACGCTGTGCAGTTTTGATTCAGTTGATAAGCAATCCAAGCATTTCAAGCTCCGCATATAGTGTGTATCATATATACACATATGTATGTATATATATATGTGTGTGTGTGTATATATATATATATATATATATATATATATATATATATATATATATATATATATATATATATATATATATATATACTCGTATGTATGTGTGTGTATGTGTGTATGTTCAATAATATTGAATATATCAGTTAGATACAAGATAAATTTTATAATATATTTAATTTTCGTTCTTACTCAGGCCAGATCAGCTCTGATCCTGCAGAGCTGTGATCAAAGACTTTCCAACTGTGACTGGCTCATTTCTTATACAGAAAGTGTGTATTTATTTGTATGTATTTATATACAACTCTATTTAACCTGACTTTATAAATACGAAGTTCATTTAATGATTTTTGTTGGATGAAGTACTTTCTGCTAATATGATTACACTTCTAGGATGAAGCAAACTACTGACATAACCCCCACTTCCTAAAGCATATTAATACCATTAATGTTCACACAGTAATGTATTTAATGCCCATTAATATTGATAGATTGTTTGTTTATGATTACCATTAGAGAATTGTATGAAAAATAGATTGTGACTCTCTCAACGTCTGGGTAAGAATGTTGGCGCATGGTAATAACGATAAAACATAAAACATACTGCTGATACGAATTATTAAAGGAGGGAAAAGAAAAATGGCAGACATTATGCAAAGGAAAGGTATCGGGTGATCTTTTGGAAATTATAGGTACCGATCGAATGAAAAAATTATACATTCCGTAAATGTTTTTGTTGTCTGTATGAAATTAAGCCACACTCTTTTTGATTGATTCTTTGTGATATATCTATAAATGTGCTTTCTTTTAACATAGCTTCAATATATCAGACTCCTCTATTTTAAAAAACAGTTGGCTCTGCTTTTATCAATGATGTAGATGGGAAGTTTCCAGCACCGTCTCAGTATATTCATGTTTACCATTTAAAAAATCTATATAGAATTAAAAGTATAAGAGTTTAAAATGTATTATGGCCTGATTCAAGGGAAATATACAGTATTTTTTACACTACATTAACTAGAACAAGTTCGTTTCGTTGCGTTTCTACCTCATAACATATGCTTTCATATTATTACATTTTGTATTTCTACGGTAACATTTTCTGCTACGAAGTACGAAAATTCCCATAGCTCCATGCACATGCAATATTTTGCTGCAGTTCTGTGATAATTATGCTTAAATTTTTTTAATAAACTACTACTGATTTCTGATCATGTATTTAACAATGAAGCAGTACAGCATGAACCAATAATTTTCCAAAAATATGCTAATACATAGACAGGTGCAACATAAAAACATGAGAATGAGATGCAAAAACATGGATATTCGTTGTCAGTAATATTACACCATCAAACGCTCAATTGCATTAGGCGTGATAAACATAAAGCGATCTCTTCAAATACTATATTGGTAATTGATATAATTTATGATTTAATTGTAGGGAAAATTTTAATCTAATGTATGAAAGTATTGGATTATAATATTTAAATTTCTAATCATAAAGAAAAACTATAATTCAACAAATCTGAAAAGTGGTGAGTTACATACTGTTTCAATCTTTACGGTTAACGCGCGCACCCACACACACACACAAACAAACAAAAGAATTCGTCGAGATATAGAGAAAACCAAATTGAAAAAAACAGAAGCACCGGGGAACATATTCACATGAGTATGCTGGAGTAATATGTAAGAAATTTCATGCTCACAACAAAATGCACAGTGGTGAAAATACGACCGCAAATATAGGACCGTACACAAAACAGCGTAAGGAAAGGTTACGTGATTTTACTAATATATGTACACACCGTTGTATTTATAATTTATATCAAAATAGATAGATAGATAGATAGATAGATAGATAGATAGATAGATAGATAGATAGATAGACAGACAGATAGATAGATAGATACATTTCTTTTATTAGCAACACAGGGCTCAACGAAGATGGGACAAATACAATGTAGAGCTTTTCTTTTTGGGAGGGGGAAGGAAAAAAAATAAATAAAATAAAGGGGTGGTGTCGATCAAAAGGGATCGTAGGAAGGGAAAAAGGGGGAGTTCGATCAAAAGGGATCGGAAATACATATACATGTGTGTGTTTGTGTGTGCATCTATCTAGCTGTCTATCTATTTAGCTGTCTATTTGTCTACCCATCTGCCTATATATACGTATTTATTTATGTGCGTTGGTGTACTTATATACAATTGAAAACACATTTTTATAAACACATATAAAAAGTGGTGTTTTAGCAATATTCTAGACAGTATAGACTTTACAAATTTCTGTCTTTCAGTAAAAGTTACATACTCATAGTTAGTAAACACCCCTTTATGATATACGATAGATAAGTTTGACAAGCGCTTGGGAACGTTTTGTAACACAATACACGTTCAGGCACTACGTTATCATAATAGAACATTCCGCTTACAAATATGTTGCTTATTTTCTGCTATTTAGCACACCACCTCAATTACTACAGATTTAATGTTGAGCAGCCCTCAGTCCTGATCGAGAAACCCCTACCCAGTATACAGTCCTCATTGATATATACTAATGAGGCTTATGTATCAGTATATATATTAGTATTTACTTCTAACTAGTTTCGACAGGAGTGCTTGTGGGCTCTACCCGCTAGGACCCTTTCAAGATTAAGTGGGAGAAGTAGATGAGATGAGTATATGATGATCTGACAATATCAGATACCATGAATGAGACTCATCATTTGTAGATACATAACATATCATTCACTATTCAAATTCTTTTTAACAAGAATAACGTTCAGGTTTGAAAACGTTGAATTGTCACTGATGAAGCTAATCTGCTTACTTTAGAAAAATAATCTATTAGGAAAAATAACAGATCTCAAATTGGTAAAAGGAAAAGAAGCTATATAGAAGCTATATATATGTTCGTTTTTCAGTCCTTTGTCTACAAGACGACGGGGGAACCTCTATAGCCTGCATTGGTCTAGTATTACAATCTCCTAACTATTTTAAACATGGAAAGAGAGGTTGGATAATGAAGGTATTGGTATAAAATAAGAAACATGGCATTATCACAGTTTGAGCACCTTTGAGACAAATTATGTTTGTTTAGTGCTTATCGCTATTTTTTATATGGTTTTTACCTGTAAAAATCATTCAGAGACAACGATGTGTCAGAGTTGAGATACGATCTGTAGATGTGTTGATTCCACTATTTGTCCCTCTCTTATTTTTGGACACTTTAGCTAATTTAGTGTTTATATAAATATCATATAAAAAATATTAATAAATTGCATAAAATTTGAATAATCGTTGCCGATCAGTTTCAAGAGCTTATTGATAGGAAATATAGATTTTCCGCAAAAAAGAAATCGTGATTAGCTTACTATCAATATATGTAAATATAATAACAAATATTTAGCGACAAATATCTGACAGAAGTTAAATGTAAACGCAATAAAATATTAAATATGCGGAAACCGACATTTTGGCCTTTTCTAGTCTTCTAGACACTCGCAATAAAGTTTTCCTTATAACAGTTTAGCGTAACAATTGTTAATGTAACAACCGAAGTTATAAGAAAAAAGAGAAACAAAAAAGAATAGTGTGAAAGTGCTATTCTGAAACAGCCTATAATTTTCTCTAATTTCCGTTCTCCTTAACATATTTTTATCTTCCAAGTTTTCATTTCAATTTTCGTCAAATATTATGGTTTGGTGTTGTTATTAATATCGTTTGAACTATTGGCGGTGATATTTCATTTTAAGCTAAAAGAAAATCTTTAAGGAAACAATATAGAATAAATTGTAATGTGTTTCTCCAATCAAAGGCAGTTAACTTTCTATTCGTCTCTCAATATATTGATTGCAATCAATTGTGATCTCTTTTACTTTTTTTTCCCCACGAGTATGAGAATGTTATATCCCAAACAGCAACAGGAAAATAATCTAAAATATTGACACTGATGTCAAACGTGGTGATAATTACATAACAAAACACATCACAAAAAGCACACTCCACTCCCTCTCTTTCATTTTCTCTCCTATTATATGTATGTGTACTTGTGTGTACGCATACATACTTATACAAAAGTTTATGTAAATAAATAAATAAGTATATATATATATATATATATACCGATAGACATACACAGATATACATATATATATATATATATATATATATATATATATATATATATATATATATATATATATATATATGTGTGTGTGTGTGTGTGTGTGTGTGTGTGTGTGTGTGTGTGTGTGTGTATATACACTTATATAATATGTGTGTAGACGTTAGCAGGCGTGTCTGTGTGTGTATGAGTTAGTGTCTGTCGTCATAGTGAGGATGAAGGTTCCACATGAAACTTTAGTTTGGTTCTTGTACGATTAATTTGCTGAATAACTTTGAAGAGCATTGCTGCCGTGTAGGAAATATGTGGTGGAATAAAAAGGAATATTTTACAATTGATTCCCAATATTTCTATATTCAGATATTATTTCCTGATATCTGTTACCCAGACGAAAGTGACTACTATTTAACAATGCAGTGAAACTAAAATGAAACCAAGATTCCATGATTGTGTTAAATATTTCTACATTTTCACCTCTTTTGTTTTGTTTTTAAATTTAGTTTTATATCTGTTTTGGCTTTACTAGCAATTTATCGATATTTCAATTGGCAGTAAAGTTTCATTGCTCTTTCCTTCCGAATCTATCTCTCTAACGTTTAGTTTACACTTCAATTATTTCAATTTACCAATCCCATTTAAGTTGTGCAGTAAATAAAAGCTTGAGACTACAGATGAAATAGACAATTTACTCCAGAAGAATACATTCCATTAAATATTTCGGTTAGCTTTTTATATCTCAGTATTGTTAGATTAAGAAATAAAGTACTCGAGAATTTTAAACCAAATATGAATTTATTTCATTATATAATGTATTTCAGCGTAGTATAATTTCGACTATCTATTATATTGTATCACCATACGAGTTATATGGATTATTATATAGGTTAAATTCTATTGCGATACTTATCTGCCGTTAACGTTGCACAAATATATTCAATACATTTGTGGCCTAATGTCGTTTACTTGTTTTCTTTTAAAGGATCTGTCATGAAATAACCGATTCCCAATAGAGCTGAGACATTACAGCGTTCTGCATTTAATGTATAGTAATTTAGAGTTGTTAAAACAGCTAACAGCCGACCACTAGCTATCATCAAAGATGAAGAGATAAAGTATTCTATCAGAATCATTAATTTTCTATATGACCGCTATAACAATCTGTAATATTCAAAATATCATCTGGGTAATGTTATGATAAAATAGTGCACCTTTACAAAGATATCTGGTATATATTTATAAGCGTATATTTCCACAGATACCTGGCTATAACTGCAATGCTATGTTTCTGTAACAGGTCACAAGTGTCATTTCTCTGCTCATTCTTTTAATAAATTTTATGGAAAAGTAGGTGTTGGTATATTCATTCCTTTCCCGGTAAAATTATAGTAATTTTGTAACAGCTATAAAACTCTTCTTCTCGGCAATGATATTGTTCTATTTGGGGTTAACATTGTTTAAAAGGATATGGTTTCTTTGCGTGTGATTCAGACCTGGAATACCTGGAAATATGAAATATCATTTATGAAATTCTTAATAACGAAAATGACATAGGTGAAGTAAAGGTAGTTTTAACGGTATCTCGGATGGAGAGTTTTATATACTTTTTACCTTGCTATTATTACTACGAGCAAATAACGGGTACTTTGTGTAGCCTCTCCGTCTGCTGGTGATGATGATGATATATACATACATATATAGACACATAAATATATAGAGAGAGCGATAAAGAAGCATTTGTTATAGAACAAACGTTAAATTTGGGTCAACGACTTTATATACAATACCACCCTGCAAACATTTACTCATATATAGGAATCACCGTGGTACTCAAACCCTTTTGTTTCTATGAAAAGAGACAAATATTATTTCTTGTTGCATATATATATATATATATATATATATATATATATATATATATATATATATATATATATATATATATATATACATATATTCATATATACATACATACCCCCCATATACATATACATTTTCATATACGTATATACATATACATACGTACACACCCACATATATGCATGTATGCGTGTGTGCGATTGTGTGTGTATGTATGTGTGATAGAGAGAGAGAGAGAGAGAGAGTGTGTGTGTGTGTGTGTGTGTATGTGTAAAGAGAGAGAGAGAGAGAGAGAGAGAGAGAGAGAGAGAGAGAGAAAAGGTCTGAGACAGAGGGAGAGAAACAAAAAGACAGAGACAGATCGATCAGTAGAGATAGAAATTCTTTCTACATGATATATATATGCAGATATACTGAAGGAGAGAAATCTCGATAGCATAAAACTCAATGCGTTTTTTGAAATAATATAGTGGCTTTAGAAAAGCTGGCCTCAGAGTAAACAACAACAATATCACTAAAATTTTTCTCACAAAATAATATCTAAATTGTTTAATCAATTTCCATCTCGTTCCAAGAATATTTCTTGTCTAGGAAACAATTATCCTGTACCTAAAATCGGTAACGTGTTCTTATAATTAAGCAGGCGGCAGTGTATCGGTACTCATCGTCCACAAAAACCCCTAATAACTAGGCAGTATTAACATCTGCAGTGTTAACATATGCACTTCAACAAAAAAATTATTAAATCATGATTGCAAGCATAATTTCAAATATTGTAATGCATAAATTACTACAACGTGGTAATGTTATATTTATATTTGTAAAATAATATAGTTGAGCTAAGTTTTATCATGTTCTAAGGGATCTGTATGGGACTCCACGAATGTTTTCTCTTTAATATCGAATGACTAAGTGTTTAAGGAAATCAGGCATTTTTATAAGAAGTACCAATAATATGTGTAAGAAAATAAAAGCAAGGTGACCTATTAATGATTTTTTAACTGAATGCTAAATACGTTTGTCACTTATTCTATTGATATTTTCGCCAAACTTACTGCCATCAATGTAGATTACACCCGATGCTCTCAAAACACGGTCGTAATGTTAAACTGAGCGGTAGGTGAAGTTTAACCCATCCATCAACAGTTATGGCCAGTTCGACGGCCTGCTACTCGATATACATCTGCCTTAATTCACTCACAAAGAT
>NC_142930.1:103177745-103212745 GCF_046866305.1 Octopus bimaculoides | reverse complement strand
CGAATTGCCGAAAAGAACTCTCAACTTTTAATGATGAAATAGTTACCAATTCTCCGAATACTTAATTAATATATGTCTGCAAAATTTAGTTACCTATGATTGCTGCTTTCGATAATAAAAAAAAAATCCAATCTCTATCGATATTATCTGCTTTCTTTTTCTTCTGCATTTGCCAAAATATAACAGTTCAGCATAATACGTGTTTTTGTAAATAGTAGTGAAGTCTGTCAAACTTAGATACTAGAACGCATCTCAGAATTGTATAGTTGCTTATTGTAGGCATTGGCAGCACTATAAATTTGGCACTATGTTGAAATTCATGAGCGAATAGAACGCTGATGTTTTGTAGAAATGCTTTGAGTAGAAGAATATTATCCAAAGGGAATGTTTTCATTTTTTTGTGTTTGATGCATAAATACTTAATGACATCATTAAGTATATTTTAAATTATATTGTCAAATACAGCTACATTCTTCCTTTAAGCAATAACAATGATACCGTCTACCACTTCATATAGTAGTATCTGTGGCAGTTATGATAAAATAGATTATTGAAAGACATTATAGATGTTACTTGCTGATTAATATTTATATTGTTACAAGATATTTTTATATTGTATTTTTTGAGAATAAGTGCAGTTTTTAAATATAGCACAGTGCTTCCATTCGTTTTAAACAGCGTAGTGTTTGGTACAGAAAACTTGTGTTGGTATCGCTATATTTAACTGCGTAGTTTATATAAAATACGAGCTTTTCATAAAGTATGTGTTGCACTACTTCAGAAAGCTTAAAGCATCTAATTTATTCAAGGCAGACAGAAGATTGTTTATACTAGATATTTCCAATCTATTTATCTCCATAAATGTCGGGTCGCCTTTGGAAGACAATAAAATACTGAAATAAATTCCTAAATACTTGAATGAAAACTGACAACTTTACTTGCAGTTCACGCTGTAAACCCACTGTCCGTCATTTCAAATTATATTCCATTTTATGCAAACAAAATGAAATGTAAAACATCATTAAAAAACTTCTGTGTTTCTTTCGATAAAGAACTTGTTATAATTGTAATTGCTGATACTTTTCCAGGTCAACAAGTGATAAATACCGATAAACGTAAGGCAAACTACGATAAACAAATATTCTTTTTGAAACTATCTTATCTTTTTTTTTTTAGACAGTGTCTCTTTATTTATATAATTGCAGTGTGAGATTCGAGGACTAATTAGTTGCTATATCTAGTTCATCATGTGACCATGTATATGTTACCTCATTAGTTCAAATGAGATTTAAATATGTATCGCATTGTATGAGATATAATAAATAGTTTTAGCCAGTATCTGTACTTTATATTTGACGAGATGATATCATTACCACAGCAAAATAAGATTCGTTTAAAAAGCAAGATTCCTATCTTAGTAGTTAATTATTTCCTTTCTATTTACCCAGGGACTAGAGGATTATAAATGGATGAATTTTAACTTTGTTATGTGTAAGAGATTTTTCCATCTTAGTTTTTGCGAACAAAATAAAGTATATGTAATTTCTTAAAAACGAAATTAAAAAAAGGTCTTCGTGATTTCACCCATTAACGATAGCAAATCTATGGAATCTATTCAAATTAACATCTCTCTGCTTTTCTTCACAAGTGTTATATAGAGCAGCATAAATGCTTTGCTTTAAGTATTGCATACTGCTCTTTAGACAGGAAACAATCTAAACACTCCAGCCCATTATGCATCTATCCGATACACACTAGTTTTCCTAATTTCATATTAAACCTGGAGACATTTAAATATCTTTACATATGTCATGCTAACGCAATATCTCAAACAATTATAATGAACCTCATGTCTTTCCTTGTTGATAACGCTACATAATAAACGACCCACAAGATTATAACATAAACATATCTTTACCACATTTGAAATTCAAGTTGAGAGAATATTCATTTTCAATATGTGATTTAATTTTGCTCCAGCAATAAAGTGTCTTCTATATTTTACAGTGAACTTCAAAATGTGTTCCCAAATATCCAACTGTTAGGTGTGATTTCAGTCTGACTCAACAAAAAAACAATCACAATAAATCTTCTTTGCTTTTATTACTAAAAACACATCTTTAAATTAATAAATCAGATAAGTATTTATACCACATGTCTGGAACTGAGCAGTAAAATGATTTTTTTTTCTTTTAGCTTTAAGTTGTACAAAATCGATGAAAGCTAATATATTTTGTTAAAGAGAACGCATTATTATATTATGACAAACATATTTTTTCTCGTAGACAAAATCCGAATAAATTTCTTCTATTTAGTTAAATATTTCAAGTAACTGAAAAATATTTTTTTTTTGAAAACGGAAGCCATTTTTCATCGTGTCTAGAAATGCGAGATTGATATCTTCTGGCTAGACTTCAAGAAACAGCACATTATAGTGCTTATCCATTCATCTATGTGGTCATTTATATCACATTACATCTTATGTAGAGAGGTCATGACTCGCACTTGGAAGAACTTATTTCAAACGTTCTTTCTATGTAGGATATTTTTAACTTATAAGGGTGCCAAATTATCGTAGAAAGTACATAGCTAAACGACAAACTTCTAAATTCTGTTATAATTCAGGACTTATTTCAAATTCCACAGAATATAATATTCATTTTATTTCGTCTTATTCAAATATGAATTGAACAATCTAACTGAATATAGAACTAAATTTAAATAGCATCTTAGAGAGAATATAATTCATAATTGTACCTTCTCTAAATCTTTACTTGTCTGCTTTGCATAGTCATTGTCAATGACGTTTATGCACAGGAAATTCTTTCAATGCTGTTCGTACAAATTTGTATACGCTTTCATGTTCATTCTAATGATTTTTATTCCTACCAATGTGACCATTGAGTCAATAGAAGACACATTAATATATATCCATAAATTTTAACAGCTACAAAAGTTTCAAACTGAATGATCAAGCACAGTTTTCATTTGAATTATTTAAGGGAAAGTTTGCAGGACTTTCTAAGCAATCTTCAGTCGTTTTGAAAAAGTTATAAGCCTGGTTGACTGGTTTGTTTAAATAATTTGACACAAACTTGTAATAAATGTTGTTCCGTACTTAATATCGGGATCTACAAAATAAAGTTTATTTAAACGCGATATTATTTTCTGACTACCATATATAACGCCGCTAATCTTCATTTTCGCGTTCCTAAAATATCGTGTTGTGTTAAAAAACAAGGCTTCAAATCATTTTCTGTTATCATGTCCAATATTCATTGATATAAATACGTTAAAGTTAAAACTTTCTGAAGTCAAAATTTAAAAGTTTGAAAATTTAATTGAACAAGATTGTTGATGTTATGTGCGGATGCTTCTATATTGAGATATCATAGGATATATTGTATTGTATAACAAAGGAGGACTCCAACAGTTTCATTTTGTCATCTCAGATTGCTGAAATATTAAATATTCAGAAAGTTAGTATATATTAAAGTTTGCATATTCTTTAAATTTAGGAAAGTTGAGATAACATTTTAAATACGTCATGCATCTATAGAAAATACCTTTGACTATAAAAAGAGAATTAGTATACTTACATGAAATTATTACATGACGACCACGAGTGATTTCTGCCAGAACAGAATAGAACAGACAAAAAAGATGAAAGAGCTAGAGAGAAAATTTTATTCCAGCAGTTTATTTATTGACCTTGAAAGGATGAGAAGTGAAATTATTTTCAGCGGGATTTGAAATGAGTTGCTATGGTGTCAGAGTGATTACCGCGAGGCGGTGCACTTGATACAGCAATGAATCTACCCGCTGGCCTTCCTTTGCATCTTAATAGAAGCATCAAACAATTCATCGAAAATTTAAATTGAAAATATTTTACTACACACATTGTTGGAAGATTTTGATTTGAAATAAAAAGTAATTTAGTCCCACTACCCATCATTCTATGGCTACTGTTTTGTGGATTGTTCGTAAAGCTGCACAATTTGAAGTTTGTAAATTTTTACATAACCTGCTACTATTCTTTTGTTATTGGTCTATTGTACGCGGACGATATGCTTTATTCTATAAAACATTCTTTGGGTCGGTTTATTCTCAAATAGATATGGACTGTAATATACGAACCTCTCTTTTAGTAGATAATTTAGAGCATCCATACTGTGATTGAGAATTCACGAGTGAAAAACCGTTTCCTTTAATAACTTCCACAATGGTGGAATACAGCCACCATGTCTTATCTTATATAGAAACGTAATGATGAGGCAAGTTCAAGACAATTCTAAAACTCTTACATAACAGTAAATGTTATTTCAATACCGAAAGTATAAATTGAAAGAGGGGAAAATATATTTATTGAGGAAAAGTATAAGACAAAACATGTGAGTGTAAGATAGCATTCTATCATCCAGTTTCAAGTTAATTCTTTACCTTACTTAAAGAAATCCTGCTTTAGTAAAGAAATTAGTTAAAAAACAATACGATGAATGCTTCTTTTATCATTTGGGGAACTTGGTTGTCGGTCGTAGGTAATGAGGAAGAAGGATGAAAGTGATGACTTCAATATGTTAGACACATGGAAATTAAAGAGTGATTTATTGTTGTTAAGAAGATGGAAGCAATGAAACAAGAAACTGAAAAACTGGTTGAAAAACAGAGCAATTTCGATTACGGACACACGTACACATAACTAAAAAGATATATTGTCAGTAAATAGGGACTTGTGTTCCAGAAGGTATGGATTGTGGAGAGAGGATCTGTACCGAGAAAAGATGCTTAACAATGAGTTAATTATATTCTCTTGACTATTGCATTCATTAGACTGGAGCAATCTAGAAAAAAGCATAAATACCCCGAGTAAAAAGAGAAAATCATTCCCAACATACGCAACACACATATCGTCACACACATACAAATCCTTGCACGCAATCACTGTTTATCTTTAGGTCTGTGGTTGTCCTGGTTACTTAACTGCTAATCTTCCGTTCTGTCTCATTAGTACAATTGATACAGATATCTATATTTTCATATCAACTTACTCTAATATGTATCTAAGTACCTATTATAAGTATATAAGGTACGTATGCGAATGTTTTTGATCTTGTACGCTTATATATGTATTAAATACGAGCAAATAATGTGTATCTATATAACAATCTATTTTTGGTTCTTGGTATGAGAGTTTTAGCTCTGTATAACAATGTTTGTATGAGAAACATTGATATGTATGAGGGGGCGCGTGTGTATGTATTGTGTGAATGTGTGTTTATGCGTGTGTGTGCGTGTGTGTGTGTGTGACATGAAATAATAAATACGTACACTACTTCTGTCACGTTTGTCAAGAGGCATTTATTGTAAAGATATGAATATTCAGAATTCCTGGATATGTATTTATGTTGTATGTATACGTATAAATTTTGAACGTATTCATGACAATCTAATCAATATAAATCATCAATAGGATTTTCGATGAAATTTAGATATATATCTAAGAATTGCTATCAACAATTGCTTCATATTCTCCACGCATTCTCTTTTTTACATGTATGTACGCATGTATGTCCATGTGCGTGTGTGTATTTACATTATTTATATAATTGTCTTCCTGCTTATCTCTATATTGATTCATTTCCGTGTAGATAGATAGATAGATAGATAGATAGATAGATAGATAGATAGATAGATAGATAGATAGATAGGTTGGTAGATTCATAGATAGATAGACAGACACTTTCGGGCCGAATAGTGACCGGTGACGAGAAACGGATTCTCTATAAAAATGTGAAGCGACGAAGACTTGGCATCCCGGGCTAAAGAAGATCACCACCTATGTCACGTGTTGTTATCTGTTTGGTGGTATATGAACTTTTAAACTTTTAAACCTAAACAAAATGATATTAAAGATCTACTGCGAGGAGCTTGAGCAGCGAAAGTCAGTGCTAGAAGTTAAACGACCATCTTTGATTTCAAGACAAAATGTATTCTTCCATCAGAATAATGCCCAGCCACATACAGCGAGGATGACATCCCAAAGGCTGGAGCAATTTGAATTGGAAACGATACTCCACCCACCAAATTCACCGAACATTGCCCCATCTGATTATCATTTATTCCGCATTCTTCAAAATTATTCCGATGGAAAGAATATGAATTTTGTAGACGAGGTCAGAACGGTACTGGAGGAGTATTTTTTTCACAGAAAAGTGAATTTCAGACAAGTGGCCTTGCAGGTCTACCAGATATTTGGAAGAGCTTGGAAGAAAATGAAGGGGAGCATATTTTAGATTAAAAAAGAACTTTGTTTATCTTAATTTTGAAGAAAAAAACAAAACAAGTAATAAAAACCGCATTATTTATGGGATAACCCAATATATATATATATAGCACTGTAGGTGTTCAAACACCCTCAGTCGTATTTAATGACAATTATAATTTTCCTTTTTGATAACACATTGCAAATCGTTGCCTACAGTAATTATCATTTATATTTAAATATATATATATATATATATATGCACACAGATATACATACACGGTGCAATAAGTTAATTGTTGCCATGCTATATTCTTAATTTTGCGCATGTGCATTGTTTGTTTTCGATTTTGTCGATTACATAGTATAGTAGGTTCTGTTGTGTACCGTCTGTGAGAAAACCAGCACCATGACGCAATTTCCTGTGACAGATATTTGGAGATGACATACTGTACTGCTTGTCATTCGCGCCGGAAGATCCAAGAAGAACATTTCAGTCTTTGAGTGTCAATCTGAGAATAGTACAATATAAGGGCATGTACCGAGAGTGATAAAAATCAAACATCCAGTCAATATCATGGTGGTTGTAGTGATCACTAGTGATGGTGACATTATGCCTCTATTGATCCTCCCATATGGAGGTCTACATCAAGTGCCTGTAGGAGGTTGTACTGCCCTGGGTCCAGAGCGTAGCTGCTGGCTGACCCTATATCTAGAAAGAAGACTCTGTACCATGCTACACAAACAGGAGAACCCAGTCATTATCAGCGACAACTCAGCCCAAACATCTGGCCACATAACTCCCGAGACTGCAATCCCCTTAATCATTATATGTGGGGCGCAGTTGAGCGAGAGACCAACAAAACTCCTAACACCAAAGATGTACTTAAGGCAAGGATTATGGCGGCATTCACCAACTTAACCTAGGAAACCATCCAGAAGATTTGCAGGAGATTCCGATGTCGTGTGCAGGCCGTGGTTGACGCCAATGGTGATTTTATTGAATGAATTTACTCTTTAGTATTTCAAGATATTTTTCTGCAATTTTGGTAAATATACCAGTTAAAATGTATGAAAATAATACTAATTTATGCGTAATTTAGACGACAGTCTATTGACCGCACTGTATATATATATATATATATATATATATATATATATATATATATATATATATATATATATATATATATATAAACATGAGAATGTGTGTCTGTCTGTCTGTCTGTCTGTGTGAATCCCTAAAACTCGAGAACTACGCAACCAATTTCATTCAAATTTTACAGATGCCTTACTTAGGGTTCCAGTTGTGTTTTAGTCAAAACATTTTTTTAAGTTCTTGCAGAGTTCGAGCCCACGGCAACATAATATCTTCTCCACTATTTAAGTATTTCGTGTCAAAAGTGAAACAAAAACACTCGTGTCAAATACTTTCACTTTAAAAATGAAACTATTCCACTAACTGAAACAATCACATTTCGATACTGTAATGTCAGATACTTTCAGAGAGAGAGAAAGAGAGAGAGAGAGATGTATATGTATACATATAGATGTATATGTACACGTATATGTATAGATATATATATAGATATAGATCTATATGCATGCATGTATATGTATACTTATGTGTAGATGTATATATATATAGATGTACATGTAATATGTACACATATATACATATATATACATGCATACAGATATCTATACATATATACACCCATCACACACATACACACAAACACACACATTAGTCATTTGTTTGCTTATCCAAAACTACGTCAAAAGTACACTGAACGGATCTTTATGAAATTTGGAAATTATATTCTATGCATAACGGTCATAACTCCCATGAAAATTCATATATTTTTGATGTTGATGAAATTTTAACCCGAACATAACAGATGAGCATTATTTGTAATTCAACGGTACAACAGCGTAAGACTACCCTTTCAGATATACTTACGTTGTGATTTCTGCAATGTGGTGCATAAATTGTCAAGTAAATGAGACGCATCTTTGCCTCCACTGATTCACTTGAAAAATGTTGAGTAAAATTATTTCGTTGCAGACCTCCTTTGAGTCTTTTTATTATCACTGCGACACACATAGTCCCCAGTTGGTAACATTGATTTCAAGGCCTTCCCAGATGAGAGACTGGTTGTTCTAAGACATTTATAGATTGTAAATTTTGTCTGCAATTTGGAAATTATATTCTATGCATAACGGCCATAACTCCCATGAAAATTCATATATTTTTGATGTTGATGAAATTTTAACCCGAACATAACAGTTGAGCATTATTTGTAATTCAACGGTACAACAGTGTAAGACTACCCTTTCAGATATACTTACATTGTGATTTCTGCAATGTGGTGCATAAATTGTCAAGTAAATGAGACACATCTTTGCCTCCACTAATTCACTTGAAAAGTGTTGAGTAAAATTATTTCGTTGCAGACCTCCTTTGAGTCTTTTTATTATCACTGCGACACATAGTCCCCAGTTGGTAACATTGATTTCAAGGCCTTCCCAGATGAGAGACTGGCATTACACTTAATGTCTATGTTCCATGCTGGCATGGATTGGAGAGTTATTAATGTAGAAATATGGTATCGTAGCTACTAACAGTTGAGGGTTGCGTAGTCTAGACGGCGTTTTTAGATTTCATTATTCTCTTTAACCCGGGCAAAGCCGGGTATTTCTGCTAGTATATATATATATATATATATATATATATATATATATATATATATATATATATATATATATATATATATATATATATATATATATACATATATATATATACATATATATATATACATATATATATATATATATATATATATATATATATATATATATATATATATATATATATATATATATATATATATATATATATATATATATATATATATATATATGTGTATGTATATATATATATATATATATATATATATATATATATATATATATATATATATATATATATATATATATATATATATATATAGTGGCTGTGTGGTAAATAGCTTGCTAACGAACCACATGGTTCCGGGTTCAGTCCCACTACGTAGCACCTTGGGCAAGTGTCTTCTACTATAGCCTCGGGGCGACCAAAGCCTTTTCAGTGCATTTGGTAGGCAGTAACCGAAAGAAGCCCGTATGTATACATAAATGTATACATACATACATATGTGTGTTTGCGTGTAGAGTATATGTGGATCTGGCTGGTTTTTAGAAGATGCCTTGTGAGTTTAAAAATTACTCGGAGACACAAGGAAGAAACTATTAATAGATCTTATGTTGATACTGTGTTCATTAAATGATATAGATATTTCTGTCTTTATGTGTTTGTGTGTGTGTGTCTGTAGAAGGATAGCAGATAGATAGACAGATAGATATATAGATAGATAGATAGATAGATAGATAGATAGATAGATAGATAGATAGATAGACAGATAGATGGATAGACAGAATAAATGAATCTAGATACATGTATGTATATGTATGTATATATATGAACTTACACACTGACAAACACACATTGATTCAGTCACACAGTTGTTTGCTGATTTTCAACTGATATGTATAACAATAAAATCATACTCGTTCCTCTTTGTGCATATATACGTCTGTAAATCATTCTTAAAGCTATAAAAATGCAACACAGAATGCGTGAACTATGTTAATTAGTTTTCTGAACGGCACTTGAAATTTTATCTCCGACAATATCTAAACAACAATAACTGATAGGAAGTAAATATTACCTACTTTGTTTTATTGAAGCGTTTTTGTTTTTAAATATTGTTTTTAAAAAAAACAATAAACGTTAATTACAGTTTACAATAATGCATGTAATATTGCCAAAATTAAGCTCAAATTCACAATGTGAGATAAACGAAATTATTTTATGATACTTTACTGCCACCTGAGTCCTTGTATTACTATACTTAATAAATTCTAATCTAATGTTCAACGGAACTATAACTACCGCGTCTTGAAATTCCAACGAAGCAACAGCGTCAAATGAATCAAATGAAAGTGTAAAGTAGCAAAAATTCAATTAAAATATTCATAAAATTATTCTAATTACACTCATGGATATTATCTGAAAGTCAAACAGAATTTTCTTTGCCAATTCATGTTTTATGACTTGTGTGTACCAATTCGAAGGCAGATGATATTTACCTTTAGTGTAATTGATATGAAAATTTGATGTTACATCTTTCCAAAATGTAAAAATGTAAACAAATTGTAGTGTGCAGTCTGTAGGAATTAGTTTCAGTTGATTTTACGTGTTTTTCTAACCGTAACTATGAACTTATTAAAATTATATATATATAATGTGCATTTCATTTACAAGCTTTACCTTAATACTTAATTGCATACTTCATCTATCTTTATAACTATCATATTACTATTATCATATTATATTCCTTTTTATTATAGCACAAGGCCTGAAATTTGTTGGGAGGAGGCTAGTCGATTATATCGACCCCCGTGCTTTATTGGTGTTTATTTTGTCCATCCCGGAATGTTGATAGGCAAAATCAACCTCGGCGAAATTTGATCTCAGAATGTATATTAGGCGTCATTTTCACTTGTAATCGTAAACTCCTACGTTTGCAAGCGTGTTTCTTTCTTCTGAAAACTACAAACAAATCTAAGCTTTAATGTTATAGGAAGAGATTACCTCGAGGTGGTATCTATAATTAATGAAAATAAAATTTCCGCGGTTGATACGATGTTAATTGTGTTCGAGTACAATAATGTTAGAGATTTGATACTGTTGAATCTAAAAGATATTGTTGCATCGGTTTAGGCTATACTGTATATTATTTACAGCCAAAGAGTTATCTCCCCTCACACTTCCTCGAAAAACTAGAGTGATGTTTTATTAACTTTAATAAGGTAAAATGACAAGAGAAATTATTTACAGAGAGTTTACTTTTGTACTCTGTGCGAGTTTACACGATTGCTACACTTACATACTTTAATACCGATATCTTCGAATGAGTCTAACATCAAAGGATTTCTTATCTTTATCACTTTTATCCAGTTCTATTAGTAATAATAATTGAATATTTCATATCACAACAATTGTGACTAACACATAAACTTCAAACACCCAATGTGTGCGATCAATATGAATTCAAAACTAAGTTAATTAGTTTTAATTTTTACGACTATAACGAGAGCTTCCAGTACTCGTATACACACCTGTTATGAAACTAAGAGTTAAATGATATTACAAGTCATCTAGCAAAACAGTACCTCTTTTTGATATAATCCTTAGCTGATCAATGACATGTATTCAGAGAATATAAATTGAAATTACTATAAAAAAGTACAGTTGCAGAAACTTGTTACAATTTATCCATCCCATTTATCACTCATTTTAAGGAAAATTGGAACGTTAATACTTTTTTTCAATTTTCCGTTCTGAAACTTACAAACGATTTAATTTCTTCCTTTCCCAGTTACATTTATTTTTAACCTCAAGTTATCCCGAAGTTTGCAAATTTCATAACGTATTGTCCTAAATATTATTGACATTATACAGATCTCGTGAGCAACTGTGAAACAATTCATAGATCATCATAAGGAAATCAACTAAACATTTCTATTTGATGAGGCAATAAGGGCTGCTGATACTGCTGAAAGACAGAACAAACAAAATAGTCAGTATTTAACTATTTCATGTACTAGAAAATCGAAAATAGTCAGATTGACCGTTTATAGTATCCCATAATATATGTGCGCGCATGTGCGCGTGTTTGTGAGTGTATGTGCGTGTGTGTGTGCGCGCCTGTGTGTGTATGTGTGCGCCTGCGTGTGTATGTGCACGCGTGCGTGTGTAATTTTAAGGAAAAGGTTCGAATAACTAGTTGATTTAATGAATTATGTTTGCGTGATTCGGGCGGAAAAGGTAAATATTATCTAGCACGCAGCCCGCCGAATTCAACTTTATTTTTCATCACAATGTGGTCGGTAAAATGAAATGTCAATTAAGGAACTGGGGTCGATGTTATCGATTACCATCGCTTCTCAAATTTGTTAGAATTGCGCTAGAACCAGGAATTATTATCAAGAGCGCAGGAGAACAAACAAGCAAAATGGTTCAAACCTTGGTAAGAATGAGATACAGAATTCAGATAGGTTTACTCCATTCTCAGTTCAAATCAGGCCGAAAGAAAATTTTCTTGTCTGCTTACTGGGCTACAAATATATCTTGTGCAAATGGTCTCGCTAGTTGTTATAACGGCACGCCCATACACTCAGTTAAAAGCCAGAAGTCGATATTACCTTGCTCACAATAAAACTGTAATTTATAAAATGTGAAAAAGTTCATAACTATATACAATACTCACATACACACGCACATTTGTATAAAATTTATTTATAAAACCTCTCTTGCCTCCGAACATAAAAACAAATGCACACGAGCACACAGTTATGTTCTGTATGTATATATATGTGTGTGTGTGTGTGTGTGTGTGTGTGTGTGTGTGTGTGTGTGTGTGTGTGTGCGCGTGTGTGTGTGTGTGTATGTCTGTGTGTGTGTGCGTTTGTGTGTGTGCGTGTGTATGCACATATATATTACTGTACATATGTATATTCATATATAAATCAACAGACACTACATAGGGCCACAATGTACCACAGACTGGTGAAGGCTATGCAAGCCGAAACTTCGTTGTCTCTGTCAAGACTATTCTTTTTAAGAAATATGTACTCTAAATAGGTGTTGAGTATTTAGTTAGTTTTATATAAAATTGCTTTTATTATAACTTCACTTAAAAGCATTTATATACATATATACATACATACATATATACATATATATATATATATATATATATATATATATATATATATATATATATATATATATATATATATATATATATATATATAAACAAATAGTAAATGAGTATATGCATATATACGTACAGGTATGTGCGTACCGACATCCACCTGTATGTATAGGTGCATATCTGGGTACAGGACATTGCAAACAAAACGTAGACGGGTAAGAACAGAAGCCACATAGAGAACATTCTACTTCATCAGCTACCTCCGTTTTAACACCGGTGTTTCGAAGAGCTAGGCAGACGAGGGGGGAAAAAGAGTTACGTAGAAGTAACAGAGGAAGAACGAAAGGGGTAAAGCGAGATACGTAGTAGTAAAGAGGAAGAACGAGAGTGGGGGGAAATGATAGAGGAAGAGAAAGAGATAGAGTAGCGTCGGAAAATATATGTTTACGAAAAACTACTTAGGAATTGGAGACGCTGCGTTCAGTCATGTAAAAACAAATAGTAAATGAGTATATGCATATATACGTACAGGTATGTGCGTACCGACATCCACCTGTATGTATAGGTGCATATCTGGGTACAGGACATTGCAAACAAAACGTAGACGGGAAAACACACAAGCCACATAGAGAACATTCTACTTCATCAGCTACCTCCGTTTTAACACCGGCGTTTCGAAGAGCTAGGCAGGACGCAATGCTAAAACGGCTCGTCCCATGGACCGCAAATTAAATTTGTATACACAAATTAAATCTTGCCATGGAGGAATGTAGTGGCGGACAAAAAACAAGACAGGAAAACAAACAGAAAAGGCTTTACGGCCAGACGAGAAAAATTATTTGTGTATGAACGCTGTGAGGCACGAACTTGAAAGGGACGAGGTAGTTACACGTGTTTGCTCGGCGATAGCCAAGGAAGAAATGGATTATTGACCGTGTGTGTGTAGTTATATGGAAGTGTATGCATATGCACACTTAGATATCCATATATATGTATGTATATATATTTATATATATATATATATATATATATATATATATATATATATATATATATATATATATATATATATATATATATATATATATATAAGATAATAAGAATGAAAAAACTACAGAAGGCTTGTGTTACTTGGTTAAAGTACATATTTAAATTATGTCAGAAAAATGTTAGAAAAACGTTAGAAAAATGTTATAAAATCTTTTCGGTATATAAACATTGTATTTTGAGAAATAACCGGTTTCGTGTTGTCTTTTCAAATTTCTCTACTTCATTGTGTCGTATTCGCTATATATATATATATATATATATATATATATATATATACATACATACATATCTTTATGCACATATTTATATACGTCTATATGCATATATACATATACACGTACAATGCTATGTAACAAAAGTTTTCCTGTGCATGTGTAATATAACTACGAGGCATTTATACTAAAGTGCATGCATTATTCTTCAGTAAAATTCCAATTGTAATTTTTTAATCGCATGGATAATTTCGTACGCCGTGGGAAATAAAGACAATAAACGATAATTCACATTTCCATTCTGTTTTACAATGTAGATTCTAAATACGTAAACATTTCTTCGGTCATTTTTACTGATTTGTTTATACATATTCCATAAAATTGCTTGCAGATACTTATAATGCAACGAGTCAACTTATAAACAACTTACAGTTTTCCATTTCTATAAATATCCCACATTACAAGAGTTTTATTATGTACTGAAGATTGTAATCTTTAACAAATATATTTGCTTTTGACTTATGATATTCTAGTGGTATATACACAATCCGTCGAGTCTATAGTAACCTTACGTTACTCAGTATTTGGGCAGCAGATATACTAGATAATCCTTTTATTATTTTATAGCTGAAAATAAAGGGATATATTTGGAGGTGGGCAGTAAAATTGGAAGGATTTTGTTTCCCTGGTTAGTTTAATCATATTTGTAGCATTTACCAAATATTACCAGGAAATTTCTGGCAGGCAGGTGCCGTAGCATAAAAGCCCGTAATGTGACTCCCAGTCTATACTTATATTAGTATTTTGTCTGAAGTAATGTAACTCTACACCAATTCTGTCTAGATAAATCAATAGTTGCTTTATATAAGCTAAAAGAATAGCCTTTCAAATGGGCCAAATCCGATGGTATTAATGACAAGCATCTTTCTATGGAGTTTACGCTATAATTTAAGCGAATTCTTTAGTAGCAGAGACCGATTTCGAGTTTATATCTTCATATAGGTTTCAAGATTGTCCAAGTGAGATAAATTCAAAGTAAATTATTGGGAAATCTGCTAATGTCTATTTTGCAACAAGTTTTCGAGACATCGTTTATTTGGATTTTTTCATATTTGTTTTTATCTTAACTTATTGTATCAATCCTGAGGTTGTGGATGACAGGATAAGTTACTCGGTGTCTAATTTCAATTCTGAGCGTAACGAGTGATAATGTAAGCGTGATGATGTAATCGTACAATCCAAAATGATTCTGTTTTTACTAATCACCTGTAATCTTCTTGTCTCATATTTACAAATGTGGTGGAAATGCCTCAGTATTTTGTTTCACTTTTTGTTTTCTTCTTTATTAAACCCTTCTATTGCTGTTATTCCCTCTTGCATCTTTAGAGAAGAAAATAAGTGCCATTTATACGCTGTGATTGATTATAGGCTTTGCTAATACAGGTTCTGTTTCGATGTTGTTCAAAAGGAAATTTGAAACAATAATTGTTCAGTATGCGTTACAGTGTGCGAAATTACTGGAAACATGCATTTTAGCCTATATATGCTTTTCTAGTTGATTCTGATTGGAAAACATGTTGGTACTCTCGTAGGATTTCTATTTCTAAGAAGTTTACAAACCAATTGAGGAGGATATGCTACAGTCGATTTAGCCTTCATGCATTGTTTTAGGCTACATCGTTTAGTCTTCACGCATTGTTTTAGTCTATAAATTATTCAGTTTTAAAGAAAATTTCCTAAATTCTAATGCGTTTATTTTCCAGTTTACATACTATGAACAAATGATGGAAGTAAAGACCAAACAAGTGAATATTTTTATTTCGGTCTATATGTCAAGCCGAAATTACAACAATCATTAATTAATGTATAAGTGCATTGATAGAAATGTGAATGTCGCAAAGTTCATTTGTTTTACGAGAATCATGTAGAAGTCAAATGAAAAACTGATGCATGTGTTAAATTTCATTTACGTTTCACATACTAAAGTTGTCTGTTGAAAATTCTAAGCAGCTTCTTTAGAGTCTGACATTCTCGATTACATACATTTCAGAAACATTATAGCTAAAACTCCTTCGACAAAAAGACTCAAATGTTAAAACTTTTCCTTCTTTGCCAACATTTTCCTTCTCAGCATATTAAAAATCCTGTGCACGTGAAAAATTTCTCATTAGTGTTTATCGAATGACTGCATTTTATCTAATCAAATATGTGCTACCTACCATGGTATTAATGTCTATTTTACTATAGCTTAAGGGATTAATAACGATGGAGTTTTTGTTACGATGAGTTAAAATTAAATTACATATATAGAAATGAAAATTTATTATTTCCCATAAACAAAACGATAAATAAAACAAATGCATTCTATTTACCACTTACTATCTGTCAGAGCATCATTATAATTATTCCCGGAATGATATTTTGAACAGTCATTCTTCTATGTCTGTCCACAGGGATGTTGTTTTTAATTAAACATATAATTTAGGAAAGGTATATGGCGCTCAAAGGATTCATTTACTTCTAGAGATTAATCTACATCCTCTTAAAAAAGGATTTATCAGACGCATTTTTTCAGATAGTTTACATGATATGTGTGAGAGAAACGAAGGGAAGGAGAGACAAAGGGAGGGAGGGAGAGCCAAAGGGAGGGAGAGACAAAGGGAGGGAGAGACAAGGGGAGGGAGAGACAAAGGGAGGGAGAGACAAAGGGAGGGAGAGACAGACAGAGACAGCGAGAGTATGTTTTAATTTTCACTACAATACTTTCAATTTACTTGAATTAAAAATAGTTCCGATCGACTCTTCAAAGACTTCGTCATTAGAATATTTGACGCAGTTGATTTAGTTTGAGGTCTATGGATACCGGAATCGATAGAGCAGTAGCTAAAGTGCACCCGTTAATTTAAGTTTTTGGTCAAATCTAACGACTGTCAAAATTATATTTCCCCTGTCATCGTTAAAGTACCAATAATTATATTTGCAAATCTCGTACGTTCATGTGATAGGACAATATCAGCTTACACAGAACAGAGTTGAATTTGACTCATCAGTTAAAATAACTTACTCTTCAACTAGTAGTATTGTTACGAACGCCCACGCGGAGCACCTCAACGAAGAGAAAACTCGGGCGCGCGAACGTCGACGCTCAGTGAGTCAGGATGTTCGCCACGACTAAGCCCGCCGGAGCACGTAACGATGACAACAACAGAAAGGAAGAAATAACACAGACCATACGTTGCGTAGTGAAACTAACTTCTTTTCAAAACAAAACAAACATCCATTGCATAACAATAATTCAATAACATAGTACTTGCTTTTGAAATAACACATGTAACAATAGTTTCCAAGCATTTAGCATTACAAAGGTTTTCAATCATTACATATAATCATAAGTTTACAATAAAAGTTCGTGTCTCAAAAGTCAATTAAAAGTTATTTTTGCTTCTTTTGCTTTTCTCTTCTTTTAACAACATGTAACAACAAAGTTCTCTCTTTTCTTTTCTGCCAGTTAACATCACAGTTAACAAAAATTCTTTCTTATCTTTCTTTTCAACCAGTTAATATCACAATTAATAAGAGTTAACAAAGTTCTTTTGTCTTTCATTTCTCCACAAAAAAACATATAACAACGCAAGTACACTTTCTTTAAAGAAATATACACAAACCTTCCCCGCAAGAATTTCCTTTCCTTCAAATCTCCCACTACATCGAGAAGAACTGACCAACGTAGTCTACTACAATATTTTGCCTGCCACAACAGTTCCATCTCTTTGTCCCCCTCTCTCTTTCAGACACTATCCATTTCTGCTGACTGGTACCTTCTGACAATAGCCTCTCTCTCTCTCAGTGTCCATCTTGCTTCTCTTCACTCACTGCTGGCCGTCACACACTCGTTCTTCACTGGCTGATCGCTTGTACATCGACTGCGATTCCATCTGGCTCCTCTACTGGCTGCTGGCCTTTACACCGAGCTCGCGTTCTTCACCCAATGACTTTGTTTACGCCAACTGCGATTCCCAAATCTATGCTCCCGTATTTATGAGAGATACCGTACCCAAAAGTGCTACGTTACACCCCCTCCAAACCTGGGTCAGTTTAGTACAGTTCCTAACTTGTTTTTCTAAACTTTCGATGACCGGAAAGGGTCAGAGATCACACTCCTACGCTAAAAATAACCGTACTTGTTGACAGGACAAAGGAAATAACAATGTTCCGAACAGCTAGCAAACGGTTTCAAGCACAGCTCGGGGAATAGGGACATAACGTCATTTTGTTTTTCGGCGGTCCGTATCAGTATATTAAATAGTAGCAATATTAACTTGCAACCTTCACTTAATCCTCAGGGTAATTCAATAGTCATCTTTTGTGACAGGCTGCTCCTTTATTTCTTAGTTCGTTTACTCACACAGAATTCTACGAGGGTTCTTTTTACAGCAAAATTCAAAGTTGATTTGAGGCTAGCATGCAAGATGCAGTTTATTATTGTTTGTTGTGTGTGTAACAACTGCGGATACACCATCAGTTGTGTCTGTGTGCACTGCTCGTGGGACATCAATGTAGTCAGTAGAATTACGTTTAACTGTCTTTGTTACGTATATAGCGCATCTAGATATTAGCTGAATCTATGATGAGGAGAGCTACGCCACCCTTTTTTTTTTTTGTCATCAGGAAGTATTACTTTCCTGTTCTCTTTATTACCCTCATATTGACTTTGTCATTATTTGAAATTGCAAGGTCAATTACCTGGCAGTTTCTATTCTCTTTGTCTACTACTTCTACTAAATCAGGCCGTCTAGCTTCTATTACTCGACCAGTATGAATGTTAAAATCCCACATCTTATATTTCTTACTTTCTAACACATTACTAGATTTTGGTTCATACCACTAATCAGTATGGTCAAATCCTAGCTTTCTACATAACTCGCAGTGGACAATTCTCCCTAGATTGTCAGGTCTTTCCTTCTATTTCTTCTGTGCAAGGATATTACAATCACTAACTCGCTGAATACTATATAGATACCACTTTCTCCCTTTGATTTAAATAACCTACATTGCACATCAACCTAATTTTTATCTATCTTAGCTTTTATGCGGTCAGTACTCAATGACTGATCTTGTGCTACGACTAACAAACTTTCTGTCCCCCTTTTCAGCCTTCCTTTGTGCAACCACAAACGTGTCTCGCAAATTCCTTTGGAAATTTTCTTTTGCCAGTTGCATTGTGACCTTATATCGAGATAAACAATGCATGAACTTGGAGGTGTGACCCAGTTAGAATTTTCTTCAGATCGAGTAGCCCATCCCACTCAAAATATCTCTGAATAAGGGTTGTTTAATGATGCCGAATGAAACAATTATTTTTCCATAGGTGAATTATTCAAACCCCAAAGAATTCTTCTCAACACATGACTATGATGCTTTATCACTAATTCCGATCTTGATTAGAGATACAGATACCCTCAACCACAAAGGGACATGCGCAACTGGGTATGGTCAAACAGCTGACATGCAAATCTTTGGTATTGAGTAGAATATTTGCTGTAACCCATATGTTGTTGTTGCTGTTGTTGTTCTACTGGCTAAATCGTTATCATGCTGAACGGAATTGCTTAGCGGTATTTCGTTCACATTTTGAGTACACATACCTCCGAGTTCGGCTTTGTCTTTTATCCTTTCGGGGTCGATAATTTAAGTACAGAGTGAAACACTGGGGTCGATGAAATCGATTAGTCCTCTCCCACAAAATTTCAGGCATTGTACCTTTAGTAGAAAGGATTATCATCATCATCATTATTATTATTATTTGCAAAAGATGATGAGCTGGCCAATTGTTACTGCACCGAACAAAATGCTGAACGACACTTCTTCCGGCTTCAAATTCCACCGTGGTCAGCTTTGCCCTTCATCCTCTCGGCATCTGTAAAATAAGTACCAGTTGAAACCTGGGGTCGATGTAACCGACTAACTCTTTCCCCAAGTTTTCAGGCCTTGTGCTTATAGTAGAAACGATTATTATTTTCTTTACGGCAGTGAGCTGACAGAATCGACACTGCGCCGGACAAAATGCTGAACGGCATTTCATCCAACTTTATGTTCTGAACTGAAGTGCCGCCGTAGTCAACTTTGCCTTTCATTTCTTCAGGATCGATAAAATAATTTCTAGTTGAACGGTGGGTTCGATGTAATCGACTACCCTTTCACTAGCTGCTGTCTTTGTGCCAATACTTTTGAACAAATTATTATATTCCTTCATTCCTAATTGGAATCCTGTAAATATTGTATACGCATGTCTACTGCTGATGATTGCAATCTTATTTGATATTAGATAGATATCAACAGCATCGTAGTTGTCAGCGTCATCATCATAACATCATCGAATAACTTATTGTAATGTTTGTGATAGACACAAAAATGAAAATAAAGAGGATTTTACATAAGTTGATGTTGTTTGTGTATATATATATATATATATATATATATATATATATATATTTGATTTAAATTCATAAAATATATACAAAAGAGATTCAAATTACATCTGCTAATGTAATGAATTTGCTATTTCATTTACCTGTAACGTAACCTTACTTAGAATATAGACATGACTTTAAAAGATTATGGTTGTACAATAGGAGAAAAGGAGAATCTTTCAAATTTCTTCTAGCAAATTAAACAAGAAAAAATGTTTTTCATGTAACAGAGACTACTGCAAATTTTATAAGAAAAGAACTTGAATAATATTATGCATGGCGCCGGAATATAAAGAATTGTAGCTTTCATAGAATTGAACAAAAAATTGTTACTTGTACAACTACTGAAGTTAAAGGAATAGCTGCGGTAATATAAAGAAAAATTATTGATAATTCTATGTTGATGCTTTTATGTAATTAATTATTTCGATTAGATTATGTTACATGGGAAATATTTTATTAGAGACAGCCGGTTTGGTTTTCTTGTAGCTGCCAAAATAGGAGGGAGAGACGTAAACTAACATTACCGGTGAAAGCATTTCTCTAAAATGTATGTCTATCGACAGGTAACACAATAACTCAGACGCATACACATGCGTACGTACATGCACACACACCCAGATACACACACACACACACACACACACACACACACACACACACACACACACACACGCTCACACACACACATATATATATATATACAGTAAGATAGATAGATAGATAGATAGATAGATAGATAGATAGATAGATAGATGTAAATTGCTTTTTATCTATCAGATTTAAGGCAGTGTTTCTCACCTCAGGATAATATTTTTTTTTACTCAGTATAACAGACAATCTGCACATTTTTACGCGAAATAAATCTATTTATTATCTTAGCATTGAATTCTGGAGAGTTGCATTCTTTTGAGACCTTCTTTTTGATGGCCTTTAGAAGGAATTCTCTCTCTAGCACATTTTATTGTAATCTCTCGAAAAATCTCAATGTGTAACGAAATAGAATTTCTGCGGAGTCATTAGCGAAATAGATTTTCTGGGGTTCAAAGAATTGGTATTTGAATTTTCTCATTGAAAAGAAAAGTATTTTTTTTGTTTGTTTTTGAACATTACTGGTCATGATAGTTACAGTTCTTAGTATATTTTGTCGAAACTATTGCAATATTTAATCGCTGTGATGGATTCGCAAGGCTTCAAGAAATAGCAGTAGATGGTTCTTCTTCCTGAATTCTCAATGGTAACCACAAACATTACCTCATACAACTGTTTACGAAAATGATTTACGGCGCATAAACTATTTGGTTGTCGTCTTCTTTTTCTTCGGGAAAACGAAATGAAAAACAGACATGTCCCTTGGTTGTTGACGGTAGCTGCATCTCTGATCACGAGCAGAATTAGTGAGGAAGCATCATAGCCATGTGTTGAAAAGAATTCTTTGGGATTCGAATAATTCACCTCTGGAAACATAAGTGTTTCGTTTATCATCCTTAAACAACCGTTATTCGGGGACAATTTGAAAGGGATGGGCTACTCGATCTGAAGGAAATTCTAGGTGGGTCCCACCTGCAAGGTCATGCGTTATTTCCCTTGATAATATCACTATATCGTGCACATATGGTTGTGATGCATGTGCCTGGTGTATCGTTTTCAGAAGGTAGTCATGATGGGTATATTGGGCTTCGTATATTTGTACCCCAATGCCACTTTGTTAGTCAATAATAATAATAATAATAATCATGATGATGATGGTGATGATGGTGATGATGATGATGATGATGATGATGAGGATGATTATGATGACGACTTGATGACGATGACGATAACAATAATACTAATACTAATACTAATACTAATACTACTACTACTACTACTACTACTACTAATAATAATAATAATAATAATAATAATAATAATAATAATAATAATAATAATAATAACAATAATAATAATAATAATAATAATAATAAAGATTTGCTGACTGAAATCGAAAAAATGTGACATTCTCAATACTTGGAATGACCAAAAAAGGGACTGCAAATTAATTGAGTATGATCCCTAACTTACCATCCATGCAAGAAGAGCAAATTATTGTTTTCTTTTCCGATACGTCATATGTATTGAGAAGAGGCTCTTCGCTGTGAAATTTCTTTACTCCCTCCCTTATTTTATTTGTTTTCTTTTCTTCTCATTTTCCCTATATTTTTTTCTTTCCTTTTTATTTGTTTCTTTGTTGGCTTTTTTCCCTACCTGATTTTCTAAATGAGCAATCAGGCATTTTCTTTCATTTGTTTCAGTCATTTGACTGCCGCCATGCTGGAATACCGCCTTTAGTCTAACAAATCGACCCCAAGTCTTATTGTTTGTAAGCCTAGTACTCATTCTATCGGTCTCTTTTGCCGAACCACTAAGTTACGGGGGCGTAAACACACCAACATCGGTTGTCAAACGATGTTGGGGGGAAAAACACAGACACACACGCATGCACACACACACGCACACACACGCACATACACAAGCACACAAACACACAAACACACACATGCATATATATATATATATATATACGACGGACTTCTTTCAGTTTCCGTCTACCAAATACAAACATAAGGGGTTGGTTGGCCCGAGGCTATGATAGAAGGCACTTGCCGAAGGTGCCACGCAGTGAGACTGAGCCCGGAGCCGTGTGGTTGGTAAGCAACCTACCTAGAACACAGCTTTGATGGCCTAACAATTTATATAGTTAATTTCTTTTTCCATGTTGTCGCGTGGAGAATATGTGGAGATGGACAAGAAACAATAAATCATATTATCTCTAGCTGCCCAGTCCTGGCTAAGAAGGAATATATTCACAGACACGACAGAGCTGGGACCTATATACATTGGAAGCTATGCCAACACTATGGAATAGCAAGAGAAAAAAGATGGTATAAACACACGCCAGAAAAGGTCACAGAAAACGAGAAAGCAACCATACTCTGGGATATGCCAATACACACAGATAGAGAAATTAAGGCAAATAGACCAGATATAGTTGTCAAAGATCATGAAGAAAAAAAATGCTTTCTAATTGATGTATCAATACCAGCAGATGAGAACGTTTCCCTAAATGAAATGGAAAAACTTTCAAAATACAAAGACCTGGAAATAGAGATAACTCGAATGTGGAATCTAAAAACAGAAACAATTCCTATCATAGTAGGTGCCTTAGGTATAATAAAAAAATATTCAGACAAATACATAACAAAAACACCAGGACTTACAAATATATATAACATACAGAAAATTGCACTACTGGGCACTGCACACATCCTACGCAAAACACTTTCAATACAGTAAACATTAGAGCACCACAGCAAACCACAGCACATACCCAAGGCACACAGAGCTGCACTCGGTAGTGAAGCGAAAGCACGTTATAAAAATAAAACTACTGAATAATAATAATCATAATAATAATAATAATAATAATAATAATAATAATAATAATAATAATAATAATAATAATAATAATAATAATAATAATAAGAAGAAGAAGAAGAAGAAGAAGAAGAAGAAGAAGAAGAAGAAGAAGAAGAAGAAGAAGAAGAAGAAGAAGAAGACGAAGAAGAAGAAGAAGAAGAAGAAGAAGAAGTATTCTTGCAAACATGAACACCAAAGGAGATATACAGTTTCTACGAATTTCCTGTACCATTTATCAATCGAGGTCAAAAATATTCCTAAATAAGTACCAGTTACGTACTGGGGTCGATGTAATCGACTTAATCCCTTTGTCTGTCCTTGTTTGTCTCCTTTATATTTAGCCCCTTGTGGGCAATAAAGAAATATATTTAAGTTAAAATTGCAAAGATAACCATAACGAAATAATTGGTTACAATTAGAAAATGAACCAAAAAAAAAGACTTTGTCTACTGGTTGCTATATTGAAAATTCTTTTTCCTTTCGAATTCTTACTATTTTGCTGTTTACTAAACTATTTTGCAGGAGAAAAACCCCTTTCATTTACATTAGCTATTGCTTGTAAGTTAAACAGAGCAAAGTTATAATTAATGGCTTCCAACTCCATACCTCCTGGCTTCGCGCCAAAATTTTGATCAGAGACTATTGTCATAATTAACGATGGAACAGATTAAACTTTTATAGCAGATCTGTAATTAGAAACAGGAAATTGCTAATTAAATGCAGGTCTCTACCAGATACACATCATTAACCTTTGAAGGCTTACACACAAAACTTATAAACTTGAACTGATGATAAGAACTAATTTTAAGTAGTGGTAAATGTTTCCGATTTCATGAATGTAAATTATTCAAGTTTACCTGGTAACATGAAAGGAATAATAATATCGTAGTGAAAGCATATAAGGCTTAGTTCTTTCATGATGACATATTTTGTGAGATACGATGTGGCTTTACATTAATCGGTGCTTTGATTATACGCTGGCAGTTTATCTTTTGCTTTTAATATAAATGTATTTATCTACATAACATACCTTGGACTATTAAACGCAATGCAGGAGTTACACTTATTTTATCAATTCTGATAAGTCATATAGTAAACTTAACATGTCATCATTTTGTACTTAAAATGTTTCGTCTACAAATAATAGAAGATTCCAGAATTTCAGCGACTTATTACTCGCCTTAATAATGGTTTCAAATTTTGGCACAAGGCCAGAAATTTCAGGGGAGAGGTTGAGTCACTTGGTATATATTTTATCGAAACCAAAAGGATGAAATTCAAAGTGGAATTTTAACTTAAGATGTAACAGAATTTTAACTCAGAATGTAAAGATGGACGAAGGGCTGCTAAGCACTTTGACCGACGGGATAACGATTCTTCCAACTCGTCGTATTATTATTTGTATTCATTATAAATAATCTTTCCTTACTACATCACAGAATGAGTGGAGAGATGGATAGCCGATTGAATCGACTCAGTACATGGTTAACATTTATTTCATTAGAACAAGGTGGATGAATTGCAAGGATGGCACTAGATTTGAGTGCTGAAAGTAAACGCCTGACACTAAATACTGCCAGGATGTTATTTAATTCGGTTCTTAATAGATTCTCTATATAAACCGCCAAATCAGGTGTAACCTGTTTAATGTGTAGTTTTCAGCCTCTTTAACGTGTAGTTTTCAGCACTTTAGGAATGTTGAAGAAGAGAATATTGGTTGTGGAGGTAAATATTAAAACGATACAAAGTATCATAAAGAGGGAACTATAACACGTATGCGTTAAATTTAAAGAGTAGGAAAGAGAAAGAGGCAAATGGTATTATGAGGGGGTGAATTTGATAGAAAAATACATATTTGGAAATGTACTCAATGAGACAGATGAAAGAAAAAAGATAAAGAAGTCGGGAACTAGTGAAAAAATGGCTGCATAGATAAATGACTGAAAGAAAAGAAGAGCCCAAGTAATATAGTGAGATATATGAAAATAAGAGGGGAATTCTGCACAGTAGAATAGGATGTAGAAAGGTTATATATGCAAAACAAAGGTATAAACAGTGGATGAATAACTGACAACCAGAATGAGGGAAACAGAAAGAAAGAAAGAAATGTGTGTATGGTATCAAAGTGTGAAGTAATGCGTTGGAATTTGAAGAGAAGTGGGAACAAAACCTTGAGAGAAAACAGTGAAGGAGACACGCGTGCGCGCTCACGCAGACGCGTACAATTACATGGACACACTCTCACGCACACACACATATGTACAGAGAAAGTGAAAGAGAAAGAGAGAGAAAGACAGAGAGAGAAAGACAGAGAAAGACAAAGAGAGAGAGAAAGACAAAAAGAGAGAGAAAGATAGAGAAAGTGAGAGAGATGGGGTATAATACGAGAGAGTGAAGAAGTAATTGAAAGACAATGAAAGACAGTGAAGTCCTGTCATATGGAAGTTGTTAGACTTTCAACTGCAAAAAGACGATGACAGTTATCACAAGAAGTCAATTTTTTTATGGGAATTGGAGAGAAGAATTGGTACTCAATGACAACAAGTTACAAACAGGAAAAAGAAATAAACTTTGAGGTAAAAAAAAGAAGAAACAGGAAGTAGACAAATTGAAATGCAAGAAAAAACTGAGGCAATTTGAACAGATTAAGAATTATTGAAAGGAGACAGAATTCAACCGCTTCTTCTAACAATCTGTACTACGTTGCTACTACTACTACTACTTTTAATAATAATAATAATGATAATAATAATAAGAACGACGACGACGATGTTGATGAAAGTAATAATAATAATAATAATAATAATAATAATAATAATAATAACAATAACAATAAGAACGATCATGATAACGACGACAACGACAACGATGATGATGATGATGATGACGATGATGATGATGATGATGATGATGATGATAGAAATCGACATAGTTGATATCGATAACCGAAAGCTTATAAAGCATTGCATGCCACATTCAATAGCAAACATAAATCGAGTGTATCTTCGAAGAAAAGTTGATAGTCAGGGATTAATACAATTTTGAAAATTGCAGTCATAGAACTTTCTACTTACTTGCTACAAGCAAACAGCTGCATGTTGCAGCTGGTTCTGAAACATGAAGCTACAAAATCGCTGCAGTCAATGGCCCAAAATGCAATAGCATATGTTCGGGAAATGCAGCTAGATCGGCCAATTCTTGACGATAAGGAGTCGCGAACTTGAAAGGTAAAACAAGAACAAAATAGTTGAGCAAAGTAGTCTCCAATACACGAAGTTGGAATAAGATCAAAGAACACTGTATAGCAAATACCATATTAGAGCCACGGAATCGGATCCAGAGCAAATCTATATGTATCCGTGTCTGGCACATTTTGATCTCATGCCCAAAGCTCTGGGTAATTTAATTGCTGCTCAGGAAGAGTAACGCCCAACCACATGACAGGTCAGCTCAATCTCTCTCTCTCTCTCTCTCTCTCTCTCTCTCTCTCTCTCTCTCTCTCTCTCTCTCTCTCTCTCTCTCTCTCTCTCTCTCTATGTAATCTCAAATTTTAAAACAAACTCATAATTTTCTTGTTTTCTTAAACATTCTCTAGAGCAATACAATGTCCAAAAGCAAATATATGGCACCCTAGGTATAATACCAACATGAATTCCTAACATGTTGTCTCTTGAGGTATCTGAGTGAGACTTGGATTCAACTTGTACAAATACAAAGTAAAAGTCAAACATGTAATAATAATAATAATGATAATAATAATAATAATAATAATAATAATAATAATAATAATAATAATAATAATAACAATAATAATAATAATAAATGCAACCCTGTTAACTACGAAATAGCCCGGCTATGAAAAATGAAGAAGGTGAAGATAGTGCCAATTATTGTTGCGGTCTTGCGAACAGTATCTGAATGCATCAAGAGGAATATAAAGGAAATTGAAATAGAATAGAACTGTTAGAAATGGTTTGCCTCCTTGACACAACCAGAATAATCGGGCAAGTATTAGATAGCTGAAAAGATTGGATAGCATGGAACCATAGGCTGCAAGGAGCAAGTCCGCTACGCATTCGAGACTTCAGGAGCTCTAACAAAACCTGTGATAAAGAGAAATAATAATAATAATAATAATAATAATAATAATAATAATAATAATAATAATAGTAATAATAATAATAATAATAATAATAATAACGGGTGCAGTGCCAGGCAGTGGCTTTCATGGCTTCTGATCTTATTTGATTGGGAGTGTTATCATGTACATTGTTTTGTCTTGGTATAAAAACATGGACTACAGCAAATATTCTGCTCAATACCACAGATTTGCTTGTCAGTTGTTTGACCTTTACAAGTTGAGCATGCCGTTTGAGGGCTGACGATATGTGCATCTCTGATCATGAGATGAAGTAGTGGGGGAGCATCATAGCCATGTGTTGAGAGGAATTATTTGGGGTTTGAATAATTCACCTTTGGAAACATGGGTATTTGCTCAACATCCTTAAACCTTATTCAAGGACCTTTTGAGCGGGATGGGCTACTCGACCTGAAGAAAATTCTAACTGGGCCCCCACCTGCGAGGTCATGCGCTGTTTATCTTGATATGAGATCACCATGTCGTGCACATATGGTTGTGATGCATGTGCCTGGTGTACCCTTATTAGACGGGTAGTCATGATGGGTATATTGGGTTTCGTATATTTTACCCCAGTGTCACTTTGATGGCATGCACTGCACTCTCACTTAATAATAATAATAATAATAATAATAATAATAATAATAATAATAATAATAATAATAATAATAATAATAATAATAATAGTAATAAGGATGGCCATTTAACAACTCTCTCCAAAGATATGTAAGCCTTTTCTATTAGTTACTATGTTTGCTAAAACTTTGAGATGTTTATTGATTTTTTTATATCTTAAATATGATGAAATTTTACGCAGATAATATCCTTCATCGTGAAGATGTGGTGTTTTTTAGATGCATAACTATGCTTCTTTTAAACTTTGTGAAGTTGAGCGCCAACAAAACCTCTGATAAAGAGAAGTAATAATTTTAATAATAATGAAGAAACCAAAAACTTTATACCCCTATGACTTTCTACATATATCCAAATTTGCAGATTTATGATCAAGTTCTTATGTAGTTTAAAACAGGCTATTCCATTAGCTTCAGCGTGATAATTTATTACCAAAAGAAGAAAATTTGTACAGTGAAAGGATGCATGATAGAAAAGATCAGCTGCAAGTGAACTGCATGATTGTAGAAGACCATAAAAACTGGAAAACAAACATTAGCGTGGTCTGGTATGATTGGTCTAAAGCTTTTGAACACATTTTATATTCCTAAGCATTGCAGACACTCTATATGAAGTAAACGCCCTTAATACAAGCAAAACGATGTATGAATGTCAGAACTAGAAACTGCAATATAATAGAGTTAAAGGATTGTTAAAACTTCACTTTACACTTAGATGAACGATCGTTTACACAGATTCATCGCCCGCTTTCCTCGTTGTAATCTTTGACTTCACTAACAAATCGAATGATTGAAACAACCATTTCTTAGAGATGGAACTGGCAAGCTATTCTCTGTTTCTGGATGAGCTGAGAAAATATACAAGAGATAACATAAAATTGAGAAGAGAAAACTTACGAAATTGTCCTGAAAATTAAAGTAAAATTAGACAAATGACCCAAAATTACATTAAGCAAAGAAAATAATTCAAACTGAGACATTAAAACAGCTAAAAAAAAAAGCACAAACAACGAAAAGCAGTAACTAATCCTTTATAAGTGATCACTGCATGGCAAGCGAACAGAAATTATCGACAGTTTTAAAACGATGTCAGTTACAAAATATCTTGTAGTTATTATTGTCTGTTAATTAATCCAACACTAGACCTACTGATACAGGTATAGTGTCTCATGTATATTGCTAACTTCTACATAAGCATTGTATATATTTATATCAAGTCAATAAAGATCGATACATTCTTTGAACATGAATACAAGTAAATACTTGTAACAGAGCTATTTCATCAATATATCTAGCAATGATTCCCAAATTTTTGTCTCCGAATGGAATATTACGTACAATGGAATGGATAAATAATATATTTTGTTTGATCATTCAACACTTCCTCTAACTATTTATATGTATTAGTGAATCATTACTCCAATTACGCACGTAACTAAATCTTAGAATATTTCATAGTTATCTAGACATGATGGTATATTTAATTTTATGATACTATTGAAGTCTTTACTTTCTACTCTTTCTATTTGGTTGAGAGTTTATATATTGATTGGCATTTTAAGTTATATTTTCTTTTCATTATGTGTAACCCAGGATTAACGTTTATTAGACAGTCACACAAAAGATTTCGTTTTCATTTTACACACGTATTTGCGTATATTTTATATTTTCCTTTATGATATTAGATATGGTTTGTCATTCCCTGTTATCCTGACATTAAACGTAATAACACATCACTTCAAACGTATATAATCTAAAGCACACGGCAATTTCTTCTTTGAAACCTCCAAATCATTTAAAGACACATAATTTGCCAAATGTATTATATTCTCAAATAAAAAGAGAAATATAAACAATCGTCAAACGTTTTTGAAATTCATTGACATTTAAGATTATTAGTATTAAGATGACTACAAATATCTTTCCATTATCTTATCGAGAGAAATTGCACGTTGTCTTTTTGGTGTCAGCTATTAGAAAATATCGTTGAAAAGTAAATGAAGTGATGAAGTTTAATTTAGATGAGGGATATACTTGATCTAGGATTCAGTGAAAAAGCCCAGGTCTGCGTTGAAAAAGATTATGAATAATTACAATATATAATTAGCATGTATAAATTCACCTTTTGTTTCCGATTGGGGGTGCTGGCTTTCGAAAAGCAAAAACGGTTTTCCTTAATATCAGTTTCAAATTTTGTACCAAGCACAGCAATATCAAGGAGGGAGTAAGTCGATTACATCGACTCCAGTGATCAAACTGTTTCTTGCGTTTCAACCTCGAAAGGATAAATACAAGTTCCAGTGACATTTGAACTCAGAACGTAAGGTCAAAAGTTACGTATTATTAGTTAAACTAAGTTTTATTATTCACTTTTTATAATGATTTTATTTATATGACACAAAATAAAAGAGAATTACAAACTTTCGAAACAATTTCTTTTGATGTAATTCTTAAAATATGCGAAATTTATTTTAACTTTATTCTTCCACGAAAATTCATGGAAGCAAGAATGCATCATTGTGCTAATTTGCTTTCTTCAATTTTCTTTCATTTCCCATTTTGTTTTGCTACACACTTTTATGCATATACTCTCGAGTTTATGCAATCATCCTTCCACTTGTGGTCCACGTTTGTATGCGATTAAAAGCTAAAATATTTGAACATCCAAGAAATCTCATTAAAATTCAAAGAAACCTGGAACACCACAATTCTTCCTCCGATAAAGAAAAGAAAAACAAATTTGGAAAATTATAATCAACAACAAAGTGGTAGACCAAAAATCGTCATTGTTACACATAGCGTCCAAGTATTATAAGGCAAGTGTTTGTTGCACAAATTACACCATGTCGCTTGCAATTCGTTTTAAATTGCTTTTTAATCAGGTCGGTCGTGAAATGTTGCCTATTCGATGCTCCACAGAATTTGTAAAAGCAGGTAAATATGTCTTCCTCAATTTTAAGAGCAGTAATTTGTCAACACTTTGACTTAAAGCTTCGGAATTATAGGCCAAAAATAGGTCACGTTAGAATGTGTATCTTGGTTACAGGAAACGTTGATTGCACACGAAATTATGAGTAGCGTTAGGATTCGAAAACAAATTTCAATCATGACGTGTGGTATAAGTGCTTTTGATGGATAGAATAACTATATTGAATCAATAGTAAAATCAACCTGGGACGTATTCCAACTAGCTTTTCATTTCTTACTATTTTTTCTGAATTATGTATATTAATTTGTGTATAGATTTTCGCAATGACTGTCTGGTTAACTTTCTGAACATTAGTTGTTTTTTCAAAAGTACGAGAATCTAATATCTTCAAACTTCGAAATTATAAGAAAATGCTGGAACAGATCTGCTAACATGACTATTTGTGTGTGATTGCAGAATGAGTATTTTTGTGTGACAGAAAAAAAAAAACGAAAGTAATAGAAATAGAGTTTATTTGAGCATATTTGATTTCAGAAAATCTTATAAAAGTTTAACAATTGGTAATGTATATTGCGCTTAATGAAAACATTGAAACTTGTGGCATATATAGAATATTATATAGTTATATAGTTTACTGCTTTGCTGTTTGTTGTTACGATAGAAAGTTCAATATGGTCATTAAACTGACTCACCTCCAACAGTCAATAACGTAATAGATATTGTGCTGTTGTTTTTTTAATGTTTTCTAATAAGAACAGAACAAGATATCACAGAAATTAAACACGCTATGGCGCTGGAAGACTAATGTTCTAATATTATATACTTACATGAAGTTGAATGTGAAGATAAATTTTACGCCAAAGTAAACCAATCTAATGATGTGTGGTAGTGGTGAGTTCAATAGGGAAAGTTAATAAAAACCTTGTGTAATGAAACAACGAGGAAAATGTGTAATTTTATTAGTTTTCTTATAACCTCAGGTGTAAAAGGAAGAAAGACGAAATAAATAACAGCTCGCTTGAACATTTAGTTTTTCGGTAGATGAAATTAAAACAGCGGAAGAGCCCACTGTGACTAAATATACATAACCGATTACATACATGCGTGACTGCTGACATATTGCAATTTACAGCTTCAAGGTGTACACAAGACAACTTCACGGCTGTCGACATATTGAGGTTTTCGGCTTCAAAGTGTGCACAAAACAGTAAAATAAGATAAGAACTCGTATTTCTATCACTTTTATCTCTTTTACTCTTTAGCTTTATTTTCAATTTTGTTTTTACAACAACCCTCCAATGGCTGATTCTTCTGAAAATAGATACGGCACAGAATGGTAGTTTTATATTCCAATAACATGTTTTTCTTTTTATTTCTCATGGATTATTTTGCTTTTTTTTTTTCTAAATGACTTTTCTTTTCATCAGTATATATTTTTTCGCTTTCCTACAAGAAATATTATATGGTGTCGCGCATAAGTTATATATTTGGTCAAATCCTCGAACAAAAGTAATAATTAATGACTACACTATATCACCATCATGATCATCGTCATGAAAGTTGTCATCACATCAAGAAGATTTGATTCGTTATCGTCTGTTCTTCATTATCATTATTTTTCATCACCGTCGTCATCATCATTATCATCTTTTTAGCATCAACAATGACAACGCTACTGATTATGGACTTGTTTTCGGTATCTCAAAACTGATGTTGTTGTATTCAGTACAAATGCTTTTGCCTATTCTGCAGTTGCTTAGTTATTTTAAAGTTTTTCATTACACCATTAGACATCATCAGTAGACTCGGTAAATTGGTAAATAAATAATTAATGTTAGAATGCTTTGTTTTATTGTCCACAAGGGCTTGCACGTTGGCAGCAGTATTAATGCGAAATACTGCAGTAGAAAGAAGGGGAGAATGGTGTATTTACATAGCAAAGAATGCAAATGAGATAAATATAATTGCAATCATTATTAAAGAGCAAATGTAAATATTAATAAATACCAATAACAGTTTGAATATCCAAATAACAGATTTAAGCGTTGGTAAATGGTTGCCAACTACAAAGATTTATTCGAAGTAGCTGACACTCCAAAATTCAAAAGTTCAGTGCACCCAATCCTTGATGGGATATTATAGTCACACAAATTTCTGCATTTATTCAACTTTCATAAGTTTGCGGAAGGTCAGCATATTTCATTTCACATTCCTATCTCTCTACAAGTTGTATGCATTGACATTGGCAAGTAAGAAAAAACGTGTTTCAAACACTTCAACCGCGTTCACGACAAAACTTTATCCGCCATAGCTGTTAAGTAGATGAAAACTACCAATTCTTCCTTGCTAAAGGAAGGTCATGGGAAAGCAATAACGTATAGTCGAGAGTCAAATCCGTTCCACAAATCAATGAATGAGTGCGTGCAAGACAGTTTCAATATTTTACATGCATCTTTGACAGCAATTTCTCTTGGGTATAAAACCATTAGCATCCGCATAATGAATTTATACTAAAGGAGTTGGTATTCAGTAACTAAATCATTCCTATAACAATGCCACATTAGGGACATTGTCAGTAATCATGGATCTGAAATTGCTCGCCAGGTAACTACTCAAATCGCCCCTGTCGGTACAAAGAATGGTTCCACGGTTTTCTTAGCACATATTTGCCACTAGCACACAATAAACAGCGATGTTTCACGTTTCTTCACTACATTGTCAAACAGATAGGGGAAAGTAGGCACATGAAAATATTTCACGTAATAATAATGATTTCATTTATTTGCCACCAGGGCGAAGGATGTGGGGACAATACAAAGAGACACATAAAGTAATAGTGATAATAACATTTATCCCTTCTACAATAGGCACAAGGCATGAAATCTGTCGGAGGGAAACAATATATTACATCGACCCCATTGTTCAACTGGTACTTATCGATCCTGAAAGAATTAAAGGCAAAGTCGACCTCAGCAAAATATTAACAATAATAATGATAATAATAATAATAATAATAATAATAAT